>NW_015177024.1:392815-397503 GCF_001447785.1 Gekko japonicus | reverse complement strand
TAAGCATTCTTTACTCAGGTAGCTATTTTTTAAACAAGTGCCCTGCCCCCACAATACTTGAAGACATTTGAATGTAGAGCGACTTAGTCATTCTCTTTCTCTCTGTTCCTCAGAGGTAAAAGATTACAAACTATTTGGTCAAATTTGGGGTTCAATGACCATGGGCCTCTCTGTTTTTTTATGATATGCAGGTTTTTGCTATAACCAACTTTGTGTATGGCTTTAGAGTTAATAAATACTTTCAGTGTAAGGAAACTGTTCTTGCTGTATTTCTCTCCCTTTGGAGGCCTGAGTTCCCTAGCCAGACTCCACCCACTCATAGAAAAGAACCCTATTGGGCTTGGGGATCCCTGCAAGAGGCCTGGATGCCTAAAATTCCCCTAGAAAAGGATGTCACTGTTTTTTGCGGTACTATTGTGTGTTTGGTGCCCGTTCCGGTCCGTTCCGGACCGTTCTTGGGTGTTCTGGAGGCATTTTGGCCTAGAAAGGGTTAATAAAAGAGTGAGTGTTCCGGTTTTCGAATTCTAGAATATTGTTCTGGAGTGCCTGTAATGCATGCAACTGTTTTTTGTGGTACTATTGTGTGATTAATGCCCATTCCGAGCCGTTCCGGGCCGTTCTTGGGTGTTCCGGAGGCATTTTGGCCTAGAAAGGGTTAATAAAAGAGTGAGAGTTCCGGTTTTCGAATTCTAGAATATTGTTCTGGAGGGCCTGTTATGCATGCCTCCGTTCTTGGGTGTTCCGGAGGCATTTTGGCCTAGAAAGGGTTAATAAAAGAGTGAGAGTTCCGGTTTTCGAATTCTAGAATATTGTTCTGGAGGGCCTGTTATGCATGCCACTGTTTTTTGCAGTGGTTAATAAAAGAGGGGGAGTTCTGGTTTTCCACATATAGAATACTGTTCTGGAGGGCCTGTAATGCATGCCATGGTTTTTTGCGGTACTATTGTGAGTTTAATGCCCGTGGCCTAGAAAGGGTTAATAAAAGACTGAGAGGTTCGGATTTCCACCTCTAGAATACTGTTCTGGAGTGCCTGTAATGCGTGCCACTGTTTTTTGCAGTCCTATTGTGTGTTTAATGCCCGTTCCGGCCTGTTCCGGGGTGTTCCGGAGGCATTTTGGCCTAGAAAGGGTTAATAAAAAAGTGAGAGTTCTGGTTTTCCACATTTAGAATACTGTTCTGGAGGGCCTGTAATGCATGCCACTGTTTTTTGCGGTACTATTGTGTGTTTAATGCCCGTTCCGGGCCGTTCCGGGCCGTTCCGGGACATTCTTGGGTGTTCCTGAGGCATTTTGGCCTAGAAAGGGTTAATAAAAGAGTGAGAGTTCCGGTTTTTTGATTCTAGAATACTGTTCTGGAGTGCCTGTAATGCATGGCACTATTTTTTTGCTGTACGTTTGTGTGTTTAATGCCCGTTCTGGGCCGTTCCGGGCCGTTCCGGGCTGTTCTGGAGGCATTTTGGCCTGGAAAGGGTTAATAAAAGAGTGAGAGTTCCGGTTTCCCACTTCTAGAATACTGTTCTGGAGTACCTGTAATGCATGCCACTGTTTCTTGCGGTACTATTGTGTGTTTAATGCCCGTTCCGGCCCGTTCCGGGGTGTTCCGGAGGCATTTTGGCCTAGAAAGGGTTAATAAAAGAGTGAGAGTTCCGGTTTCCCACTTCTAGAATACTGTTCTGGAGTACCTGTAATGCATGCCACTGTTTCTTGCGGTACTATTGTGTGTTTAATGCCCGTTCCGGCCCGTTCCGGGGTGTTCCGGAGGCATTTTGGCCTAGAAAGGGTTAATAAAAGAGTGAGAGTTCCGGTTTCCCACTTCTAGAATACTGTTCTGGAGTACCTGTAATGCATGCCACTGTTTCTTGCGGTACTATTGTGTGTTTAATGCCCGTTCCGGCCCGTTCCGGCTTTTACCCTGTCCCCTTCTGGGATGCAGTCTTATGGTTAACACCTGGATCTTGAACCAATGTTTATAAATGTGCTTAATTCAGACTTCTAGCTTTGTTATTTTTATCCTCACTGTTCACTGTTCTTTTATTGACCATTTCTGCATAATTTTAAAATGAAACACTTTACTTATATTTTTGTGGAAGTCTTGAATTCAGGAGGCTTCAGCCTAAATCCAGTACTTCAGCCGTTATTTGCTACAACTACCGGATTAATTGTTTTGTGAAACTTGCCTTGTAAGTCTTGTAAATGTCTTACCTTGCAAGAATTATTTTCTTGATCTTAGTTCCAGGAAAGCTGCAGGCTTTGTCCCTTGGTCTCTGGCTGCCTGGGGATGCTGCTGGTGCTACCCTGAAATGTGCGGACTCATACAGCCTTTTGGGTTTTGTCTTGCTTGACTTGCCCCCTTCCAAGGGATCCTGGTTGGGGGTTCCTTGAGACAACTGGCTTAAGAAGAGAGAAGAGAAGAGATTGGATTTGTACCCCGCCCTTCACTACCCAGAGGAGTCTCAGAGTGGCTTACAAGCTCCTTTCCCTTCCCCTCCCCACAACAGACACCCTGTGAGGTAGGTGGGGCTGAGAGAGCTCTGACAGAAACTGCTCTTTCTCAAGAACAGCTGTGCCAGAACTATGGCTTGCCCAAGGCCATCCAGCAGGTGCAAGTGGAGGAGTGGGGAATCAAACCCGGTTCTCCCAGATTAGAGTCCATGCACTTAACCACTACACCAAACTGGCTCTCACATGAACTTTTCAAATGTATGGTGATGAGAAAATGCAGTATTTGCTGTGTGTATGTGATTGGGACTGGGAAAAAACAACAGGGAAAAGATTTAATTGCCTATCCTTTGCTATCAGTCTCCCACTCCTGCAGCAATTGACTGACCTACAAAAAGGGCTATTGGGCTCAATGCACTTTCATATATCATGTAGTTTGGCAGTCAGACTCATCCTTTCAATATTATCTTGTCTACTGAAGGACCTTGTGTGCCTGTTAGGCAATCCCTGCATGTTATATAGGGATTCTAGATACTTGGTCAATAGTACACCTGGGACACCAGTCACATTGTAGGACTAGCTATTATCCTACATGAACTGAAATTAAACCCTATAATGAACCCATGATTCCCTTGTGACAATAGAAGATCACAAATGGTGATGACATCTTTCTCAGTTTTCTTCACTGAGAAATGCATTATAATAATTTGAACAGTTTGAAAAGAAGAAGAAGAAGAAGAGATTGGATTTATACCCCGCCCTTCACTTGGAGTCTCAGAGCGGTTTACAAAGTCCTTTCCCTTCCCCTCCCCACAACAGACACCCTGTGAGGTGGGGACCAGTGGGGACCACTGTTCTGACCAGGGATGGCATGAGGGTTCAACATCTTTCAGCAGCTGGTAAGATCCCTGTGTCCCTTGAAAAGTAGGCTTGAGACAACCAAGAACAAAGCTAGGATTTTCATCTGAACTGGAAAGTAGCTCCCCCCCCCCTTTCAGGTTCTTGACCATACATTTTACTTCTTTTGGCTGTTAGGGGATTTCTCCTCCAATATTGAATTCAACCCCAATTAGGGCTTAAATTGCTAACCACAGAAAGAAGGTCTCATTTTGTAAAAATTATACTGGAAAAGGAAAAAAATGATTGGAAAGAAACTTACTCCCAATTTAAATAAGGCAAAACAATCTTCTGCTAAGTCCCATAGCAAAGCAAACTTAAATACAACCCCAGTAATCATAATTGTTATTGGTAATTTGGTTGTCTTGATTGCATATTCCCACTTATCTCTATTAGTCCTGTGATTAGATGTCAGAACTGAATTTACACCAGCTCCTTGCTATGAAATCTACCTGTCAGTTTCCAGAAAGCAAAAGTAATTAACTTCCAGAGACACCTCTACCCTTGGAAAAAATAGCTTTGAAAATTTATGTCATGGCACAGCGAATGACTGGAGCCCATCTGCTGTACAGATTTACAACTAGTAGCAACAATTTTCATTTGCTGATGAGGGTAAGGAGTTCAGAGGTATACAATCCACATACTTTCTATAAGCAGAAAGGCATTTCCATGTAGCAGATAGAAATAGACTTGATAGGTTAATGGGTTGAAAGAGAATGACTTGAGTGAGCATCTGGGATGTTTGGGTTTAATTCACAGATCTGGAGTTGTTTTAGAGGGGATCTAGGGCACTTTCAAATTAATTGGAATTGACTTTCTGAAAAGGGCTATGACAGAGTAAGGGCATATTGAACTTGACTATGAAGGCTTCAACACATGCAAATTATGACATGGCAGGTTGTGATAGGAAGATTTTTCCAGTATTTTGATGTGATGACACTACATCTTCAGATTTAAAATCCAGGGACTTAAAATTCCACATCTTACAAACTTATTTTTTTATACTTCTACTTTTATAATGAACACTTTTGGAATCTCTTAGTCTTCTAGTCCTCAATCAGGGCAATCAGGCCCGTAGCCAGGATTTTTTAATTTGGGGGGGGGCTTTAAATAAGTCAGGGGGACACTGATAAAATAAAAATAAAATAAATTTACACTCACGAGTTGGAGCAGGCAGGAGCAGGATTATCTCCCCTATTGTGTGTCATGCCCACTGTGCCGCCCGACCCAGTGGACCCTGATCCCGGGGACTCTGCACCTTCAACATCCAGGAGTGAGCTCCCTGCACCCCTGGAAGTACAAAACCTAAGTCTTGCAGAGGATGAACACTGGCTACCAGAAGGGTTCACACA
>NW_015177024.1:353975-392717 GCF_001447785.1 Gekko japonicus | reverse complement strand
TGTAGGGAAGCATGCATGTGTGGGAGGCGTCCTCTGAGTTCAAGTATTGATGGGAGCAAGGACTCTGTAATCAGCTGGTAATTAGTGACAAGGGGAATGGGCTTTTAAGGCAGCTCTCTTCACTATCCAATTCGTGCTGGCAACTGATCACATGATTGAATCGCTGGACCTCGGACTTTGCATCTTGTTTCCTGACTTTCTGCTTGACTCCCTCGGCTTTTTGACTCCGGACTGCGTGGCATCATTCTTCTGGCTCCCTTGGAATGTGTAACCAGACTCTGAACAACAGCTTTTGGCTTTACAACTCTGACTGCCAATCTCCGGTAAACCTTAGACTGTGCAAGTGACCTGATATTTCAGATTACACTTTTGTTTCTCTGTCTATCTGGTGCTCTGACCTCAGCCTGTGTTTTTGGATACTCTGTGCCTTTCCTAGCCCGCCCCGCCAGGGCAATCGTGACATTGTGGAGGATGCGTGTAAATGGAAGTCACTGACTCTGAGTAACCTGAAAAAGGTCCCCCCCCCCATGCCTCCTTTCCCACTCAACTGCATTGGCTACGTGGAGTACAGGGAACTAGGGCAAAACTGGTGGGCTCCTGTTCAGTTCTTTATTCCTGGCTAGCTTCGTGCTTCCACAGTGACTTTGCCTCAGTCACACCCCCACCAGCCACTCTGCTGGAGAGGCTTTCTTCTGCAACACTTCTCAGACTTGGAAGTGGCAACCCACCCAGGGAAACAAGTCAAAGGAGGAGAGATAAAGGAGAAGACGAGATGGCTGCTCTGTTGCCACTGGTGGCTTGTGTGTGCCCTGTGTTTGCGCAGCCAGGCTGAACTGAGAAGACTGAAGGAAGGAGATGGGAGGGGAGGCTGAAGGAGTGCTGTGTTTCTCTCTCCCTTGGCGGCCAGCTTCTTCGGTGATGAGAGCACAGGCGTACACAAGCGAGTGAGGTCTTCAGTCTTGTGGTGAGGGAGAAGGTTCATGGGGAGGAATTTGTGTAGTCACAGGTTCAGCCACAGGACTCACAGCCCACCGACCCCACCTCACCTGCCAGCCTGCCTGTTTGGCCACATCGCTGCCACCACCACCAGCTCAGGACCCACAGCCTGCCGGCCCCACCTCACCTGCTGGCCTGCTCACCTGGCTGCCTTGGACTGCTTCCTGCCGTGGCTGTCCCGCACTGCCAGCTCAGGATCCACAGCCCGAACCACCAGCCTAGGATGGAGCCTGTGGGGCTGCTGGTAAGTGGGGAAGTTGTGGGGCCTTGGCAGGAATTCGGAGGTGGGGGCGGCGGGACCTGAAATGCCCCACTGTAGCTATGGCCTTGAGGGCAATGCCTGGACTCAGGGTACCACCTGGTATTCACTTGGCCTTTAATAAGGGGAGTATAGGCTTGAAGGATTCACACAGTAGGCTTGATGAAAACCACTAAGAAACAGGTTTATTTCAGTGGTATGAGTGGCTTGGTTGTTTTTTTGTTTTCCTTTTCTCCAGCACTCTCAATATTACAGTAAGTTACTGGACAGCTGGGGCCTGAGAAAGTGTAACAGTTACAGAGCATATTTCTTGTTTGACTTATTCAGTCTTGTAACATGGGAAAGGAAGACTTTTAACTTTTAACTGTTTTTTTTTACATGAACAACATCCAGATCTTTATAACACAGAGCCGATAGGCTCCCCCCCCAACTGATTTTGACAGGAAGAACATATGGATCCTATCAATCTTTAAAATACCCTAATGGCCTCCCTGCCTAACCAGGAAACCTCCTAATCCTTCTCCCATCAAAATCCAGCACCCCCAAACTCTGTCAGATGGACAACAGTTAAACTGCCAAAACTTTCCTTTCCTTTTCAAGATTCCAGTCCACCATTTGAAAGTGATCGGCTGAGGCTCATGGAAGCCAGAACTTGAAACCATTTGTCACAGTGCTGTACCTGCTACATAGATTATCTATCTACCTATCTCTCTATTTATTGGACTTATATCCCGCTCCTTTCCCTGTAAGCAGGACTCAGGGTGGCTATTAGGATTTTTTTTTTATGATGTATTTCCTTACCAATGTTGGCTGGAGCTTTTCTATGACCAGGAAATGATTTTACATTATATATTGAGTGTTGAACATCACCCTACTTCTTCCACACCTTAGAGGTAAAGCAGATACTTTGCATGTACGAGTTTCCAGGTTAGATGTTGGTCTCTCAACTGTATTGTATGGTTGGCAAAGAAAACTGCCTGAAACCCTGGAAGCTTCTCAATGGCTGCGGTCACACGCAACATTAGCCACGCAAGAGATACGGAAGACAAGCGGAGTTTCCGGTCGCGATCTCACCAGCACATCTGGGAAGCGTAGCGCTTCCGTGGCACAACTGAGGCTTCCTGCCGAAAAAGCGCAGCAAAAAACTAGTACCTTGGAGGTACTAGTTTCCAGAAACTGCGGGGCAAGGGCGGGCGTCTGATCGCGTTTCCGGTGGTATCCGGCGCCCGCCCATGTCCCCTTGTGGAAAAGGGTTTTTTTTTCCCCACGTCTCCGTGGATGCGCACACGCACCCAACGGAGCATGCGCATTCGTAGTGTACACAAAAAACAAAACCAGTTCACCGCGCCGCGCGCTTCTTCATTGCGCGCAGGCATGTGTTGTGATCGGCACCTCTCCCTTGCCATGGAACCTCCACAGTACCTCCACAGAACCTCCACAGTAGGTCTGATCGCTTTACTGCATGTTAGTTTGCCCCGGGGCAAACAGCCACACTTCTCCTCTGCAGTTTCCTGCCCGTGTGACAGGGGCCCTAGTCTTACAAATAATATAGGTATTGGTGAAACAAGAGTCTGTCAGTATATAAGGCAACTTTGGTTTTATTCATGAAGATATTGTTGATGATAGCTCTAGGTAGATTCACAGAAATCTTTCCATTGATGTGTGTTAAATTGTTACAAGACAGTAGAAAGTATTCATCATGAATTCAGTTGGAGCAAGTCCTTGTTAGGAAAAGACTTAACATATTAAGAGGTCATTAATAATCAAAGTTGAGGTATGCATGCTTTAAAGTGTCAACAGGAAATTCCAGTAAGAAAAGTACAGGTGGAAAAAAAGTTGAAATGTGTACCCTTCTTCTCTCTATTTATTTATTTCTCTTTCAATTCTATTCCACCCTTCCTCCATTAAATTCAGGGTGGCATGCAAAAGCTTTCCCATACTCAGATCACATCCTTAAAAAAAATAATTCACAGCAGTTTTCTCTAGGATAGGTTCAGAGATGGTGAATTTCTTAAGGTATGTCTCTGAAGAAGTGTACATACATATGAAAGCTTATACCCAGAATTAAACTTTGTTGGTCTTAAAGGTGTGACTGGACTCAAACTTTGTTCTTAAGGTTACCCAGTGAACCTTCATGGCTGAATGGAGATTTGAACCCAACATCCTTGGTCCAAATTCAATGTTTTATGCACAGTAACACACTGTAGGACTTGAGCATGCCGTTACCAGAGAGACACACAAAGAAAATATTATGTTCGTATCTAAGTGCCATCAAGTCACAGCCAACTGATGGTGACCCTAGCAAGGCAAATGAGAAGCAGAGGTGGTTTGCCATTGCCTTCGTCTGCAGAGACAGAAAAGATTACCTGACCCAAACCCTTGAAAGAAGAGCTTCCTTTCACCCTTATTTTTCATTTATGGGGCCAGTGGCTCTACTAACCGTCACATGTCATAGTGCTACCTGGGAGAACCAGATGGGGAACCCCTAGTTTCTCTAGTAAAATATAACTGAATCTTCAGCATCTCTGGTCTGAAGTCACAAACCAGCAACTGTGGTTCACCGGGAGGGAAAGAATTTTTTAAAGTTTCTTAAAAAGTAAGGAAAAATGAATTTTTAATGAAAGATTATTGGAAGAACTTGACTATTCTAGAATAATTTTATACTTCCTAATAAGATAATAAAGGTAAATTCTAAATATGAGGTCTACATCACTTTAAAAAACCCTATTAGCTGCCTTCCTGTAACCTATTTGTTAATCACGTTTTGGTGACTGACTTTTGGGCATATTTCCTAAGAATTTTGAGACAAGGTTAATAAACACTAATATGTCTGCATACAAAACCAAATTATTATTATTCATGGGTGGGATTATGCAGAATTAAACTTTCCCAAAACTGAACGGAACACATTCAGCTAGATATGAAAGTAAGCTGAATTTCCATTTGGTTTGCTCCTAGCTGAGCCTTCAAATTATGAAGTGAAGCAAAGCCAAAAGATTAATACAATGAAAACAAAGATTGGGAAATTAAATGACACGATGCAATTTTCTGCCTCATTGGGCTGGCACCAATAATATGCAAAGGGAAGCCTGCTAAGTGTTGGTTAGCTGCTGAATAAAATGCAGGACAATCAGTCTCTTTCTCAAGGGAAGCTATTTCTTTGACTGATATAGCCATTGACCCTTCCAATTACCTGCACCCTCCTCGCACAGTTTGAGGCTGAAGTATATTTTTCCCCCTGCTGTGGGGCACAGTACTGCCATTACAGTTTACACAGGTACATGCTTCAACACTATCACTGATAGTTTAGAGTTAGCTAGGGGGCATGCCCAGTAAAACAAACTGCCTCTGCCTCCATAATTAAATATTAATACAGCAATGTTTTATGGAGACTTGGAGTACATACTAATATACCTTTCCAGAATGTTCTATCAGCATAGCCTAAATGTGCTGTGCATTTAGAATATATTTCAGCTTCATGTGCATCAGTGCTGCAGATGTGATGGTGAACTGAAAAATAAATCATGATCTCAACATCCATTGCTTAAAAGGAAAGGAGTTGTGTATTTTTAATCAATCTCCTAAACTGAGATTGTATTTATTTCCTGGCAGTTTATTGTTTGCTGGCTTATTCTTAGAAGACATTCTGTTTCATGACAAATGGCAACAGTAGGTAAGTTGTATAAAGTAACACTTCTGGTTGTTTTATCAGAAATTTCATCAGAAGAGCTGTTGCTCTTTGTGTACCTCAGCTGAATATTGGTTATAAGAAAAGGATCCAGTGACGAGGATATAAATATAGAAGGGGACACATTCTCCACTTCTCAGGGCTCACTACTCATTTTGCTGCTATGAGCAGCAAAAGCACCCGAACAGAAGTTTTGTCTTCATAACCATGACATAAGTGGGAAGATCACGTTCACTCCCACGCACTCTATATGAGCATTCTTCCCCACACTTGTGCCACCCTGGCCTACAGGAGCTGCAGAACATTTTGATGACTCACTGGACCTGGGTGGGCTGGGAGATGATGACAAGTACAAGTCATGCCTGTTGCTTCCTCCCCCATGGTGCCCCAGCCAATTTAATAATCCAGCCAATTTGGTGTGCCAAACTACCACTTAGATGGTGTAGCAGCAATTGGCCAAGAGTTTCTGGGGTTAAAGCAGAAACCTCATGTCTGAGAGCTAATGCCTTATTTCAGGGGTCCCCAACCTTTTGAGCCTGTGGGCAACTCTGAAAATCTGACACATTAGGAAAGGTGCAACCACAAAATCGCTGCCACAAAATGGATGACGCATGAGGTAGAGCCAGCCACAACAATGGCTGCTGCAGCTTACCTTCAGTCACACAGTAATTATCCCTGTGCTTTGCTGGCAGCTGCTGTCCAAGCAATGTTTTCTAAAGCCTGAACAGCCAATTAAACCTTCAGTGGCTAGTCACACCTGGCCCTACTCACTTTCTGCAAACAATTGGTGGGCACCAGGAAAGGTGTCAGTGGACATCATGGCACCCACGGGAAGGATGCTGGGGATCCCTCCCTTATTTAATGAGCTTTCTGGGACGATGGATACTCAAGATTCATGAGGCATAGAAAAGGCATCAGCCATTCTGAAAACTGTTTATTCATACAATCTGCTTCATTTCCCTTAGCCAGTTAGCATTCCATGAGAGAGACTGCCATCTTATCCCATAACTACTAAGTTTATTGGGGAGTCCTTAGTCAAAATAATTTTGGATCAAAATACTACTAATGGGTACCTCCTATCTACATGTCTCAAATAATGTCTGTTGTGGAAGAACATCCTTTTGCAGAAACAATACTGATTTGAACTCTGCAAGGCTTGTTCTTCTGTATGTAATATAAAATAAATACATTCTGCTTATTTATTCTATTTTAATGCTAAATTTGACAGTCTTTCAGTATTTTTGTACGATTTCTAATTATTTAACATGCAGTTTGAAAAATTATTAAAAAATGAAATTTTACATGGAATACATGACAGCCACTGCATGTGCCATTTTGTTTGGTTTACCATCTGTCACTTTAGTTCCCTCTGTGACTTAAATTTTATTTCTCAAGATTTTTTTAAGTAGCTGATTCAAATGCAGTGAATGAAGTAAGTTCAAGGCAACTATTTTTCAAATGTCTAGATCTGCATTTTTCATCAGAAGGTATATGCAAATTGAACTAGAATAGGTGTTCACTATGCAGTTATAGAAACGTGTTCCTCAAGAGGCTGTGATTTGCTTTAGAGTATAGGATGTAGAAGGGGAATTGAATTTTCTCATTTTCTGTTGTACTGTATCTGATGTAGATCAGCAATTAGTGCTAATGAGCTCTAGTAATCTGTATGGGAAATGAATGGAGTCAGGGCACACTACTGGTTACCATAACAATGTATTGCTTCCTGATGGTGTGAATGAACCATTAGTTTCCCCATGTTCGCTGATAACAAGATGACTTCCTTCCTGGTTCATTTGTGATGTCAAAACAGCCTATCACCAGAAACCAAATGAACAAATATTTTGTCAATGGAATTGTTAATATGTATACAATGGATTGGATCCTGTGGAAAAGCTCCCAGAAGAACGTGGCAGAATAGCCTGCTGTTTGATCTCAAAATCCTCGCTGAGGCCTCAAATAGTGACTCATGAAAGCTCATACCCGGCCACAAATTTTGTTAGTCTTTAAGATGGCATGATGTGGTCAATGGGGTTGCAAAGAGTCAGACTTGACTATGCAACTGAACAACAAGGTGCTACTGGACTCTTACTCTTTGACCACATGTTAGGCTGGGGAAACCCCAGAACGTAATGCACTACAAAATGGTCAATGAAGTAATGAGGGGGAATCACTCTCCTTCACTGATGCTAGCTGTCAGTAGAACAGGGAGAAGGAAGCCATTTTATCTTACTCACCTACTTATCACTGTAGCTTCCTGTCCTGTGGAACCCTCAGAGAGGATTTTCAGGACAAACAGCAGGGCTGCTGCTTCGGGAAGGGGAAAGTGGGAAAAGTCTGTCGGTTCCTTCTGTAAGCTTTTCCTCTGGAGCCAATCCAGTGCATTGATATGTACTTTGAAATTCTCTAGCCAGTTATTTAGCAATTTGAGACTCTGAAGCAAAGCAAAAGCCACTTCACTTCAGAAATGGCACATAATTAGGATATAAATTGAGTTAATTCTGGAAATTAAAAAGGCAGGCCTGAAATTTTATAGGGCATCAGTGGAGAGGTGCTCTGTTGTTTTCTGTCATTAGGCTTTCATACAGCATCAGTAAACAACTACTCTAGCATGTGTTTTTTCATTAGTGATGACAGTGAAGATACTTGCATGTGAATGCCCTTGGATAGCATAAACTAAGCTCTGTCTTTCCTTGGTGCTTGGAGGGCCCCAGTCAACAATGTTCCTACCAGTGCTTGTAGATCAGGTTATCTATTTTGTCTTTCCACTGAAGGGGCAAGGTCCAAAAAGCTATATAACAGGTTCCGTAAGCTCAAAGAAATGTGTGTGTGGGGCACCAGCTGTTCAAAGAAAAATTTCAAAAATTCTTCTGGGTTATAATAACAACACCTTGCTATGAGCTTAACAGTTCTTTAAATTCCAACCACCCAGGGTGTATAGTCACTCTTTGCAATCAGAACTCTACGAATCACTAATCAATCCAAGCAATATCCATTTTAGAAACATCATAAATGCTCTGAATTTGAACAAAATTGACTTCAAGATTTGGGAGTAGGCAAAACTAGCCTTCTAATCTGATAGATATTTTTTGTGTTACAATTTCAGGTTTCCATGACAGTGGCAGGTAGGAGGGGGTGAGCAGTGAGGGAAGAAAGTGATTCGGCAACAGCAGGTTTGTGCATGACAGGGATGACATCCAAAATCATTGGTGGACAAGAACATAGAGGCCGAGTGTTTATGTCTCTCCCCCTCCCATGACAGAAAGGCATCACCAGCCAGCTTGAATGCCTTGCAGGGGAGAAAGAGAACACTGTGCTTATACCAGCTGGAAAGCAGGCTGGGCTATAGAGATGGGCAGGTAAGAATAGAGCATGCAGGTCAGAAAAGCTAAGCCCCACCCATTCCACATCATCATCACATGCTCAAAGCATTATCCCATGCTTCTCTGCCAGTCTCCAAAAGAGCAAGTCAGCTGGCTGGAGAAAAATGTCAAAAGAGATACAATGCAGAGAAGTAAGACATTTTTGCCAAAGAAACAGCCCCTTTGAGACTTCAGGCTGCAGCCACACACACCAGCTGAAGCAGAGGGGAAGTGAGGCTATACCCTCGGGAGGAATTTGACATGCAGTTGCAAGATCACACCTCCCTTTGTAGGTGTGGGTGCAGCCCGTCACTGTGTGATCAGACGTAACTGCAGGTGTCGGGGGGGGGGGTTTGGCCATTGGTTCCCCATGCACATAAATAAGGCATCACACCTCTGCACTGAGGGCCCCCTATGGAGTATGCGATGATGCACATACTGTGAAGAGGGGGGAAAACAGCACTGATCCAGGATGGCCTGATTAGACCATCTCGACAGCTTGAGCGATAAGACAGGGGAAAGTCCATCTGTGGCCTGTCAGAACCCATTTACTACCAGACATTCCCCAGTGTCTTTTAACTCAGCTTCTGCGGCGGAGCAGCACAGATTGCCGATGACTGCGGGATGCTTCCCAGATGTTGCTGTCTGATCACTCCCTTTAGATCTGTCAGGCATTTGCACCTATGTAGAATCTAAATTCGACCAGCTTGGTGTAGTGGTTAAGTGCGGACTCTAATCTGGGAGAACTGGATTTGATTCCCCACTCCTCCACTTGCAGCTGCTGATGTGACCTTGGGTCAGTCACAAGCTCTGGCACAGCTGTTCCTGATAGAGCAGTTTGTGTCAGAGTTCTCTCAGCCCCACCCACCTCACAGAGTGTTTGTTGTGGGGAGGGGAAGGGAAAGGAGTTTGTAAACCGCTCTGAGAAACCTTTGGGTAGTGAACGGCGGGGTATAAATCTAATCTCTTCTTCTTCTTCTAAAGGTGCGTGTGATTGCAGCCTTCAGAGACAAGAAGGAAAAGCTTACTCATACTATTTCACATCTTCCTGTTCTGCAGGTGAGGATTTTAATGTCTTCTAGAACAGGGACACTTCCTCCGATCTAAATTTGGAAAGGAGCGTCATTTGGCTGAGAGGTGGAATCTCTGAAGGTTCCCTCCCATGTGGGGGATGGTACAGAAAATTTCACTCAAAAATGTTTCTAACTGAACAAATGAAAATGGCGCTAAGATGCTTAGGAGAAAAGTGGGTGTATAAATATTTTTTAAAAATAGTATTTGAAATATTAATGCTGTTATTGTTGTGGTGGTGGTTCTTAAAACTAGGGTTAAGAATGAGATCATGTTATTTTAAAAACTTGGATCAGATTATTTAATATCTGAAGTATATCTAGCCTTATGAAGAAATTAATAATATCAATAGTAATAATGATTCTTTTACTGGATTTACTAAACACAGTTCAAATATTCAAGAAAGATATAGCAATGGAATTTGGCTTTGACAAGTGTGCAGCATTAGCACTGAATAGAGCAATGATCATTGCACAAGAAGATGCCAAACAACAGGATCAAAACATTGAGCGTTGAAGAAAACAAGAAATATCTTGGAGTTTTGGAAGCTGACAACATCAAACATACCCTTATTAAGAAAAATGCAGGTAAGGAGTATTACCAAAGATTTAAGAAGATAACGCGAAAATGGAGGCAACACAGTAAGGGCAATTAATACATGGGCAGTGCCAGTTCTTAGATACACAGCTGGCATTGTTGATTGGAAATGAGCAGAATTAGAAGCAATAGATGACAAAACTTGCAAGATAATGACAATGCATCACTCAGTGCATTTTAAAAGTGATGTTGATCATCTCTATTTCCAAGGAAATTAGGTGGAAGAGGTCTCCTGAAAGTTAAGCAAGCAGTTGAAGAAGAAAAATGAGCACTGAATGACTACTTCAAGAAAAGCAAAGAGAAGCTTCTAGCTAAAGTGTACAAGACAGACTTATTAAAGAAACCAAAGAAGATTACAAAAAGATTGAAATCAACACTCACTTTGACAACTGGAAAGAAAAGCACATTGCATGGGCAATATTTAAAAGGCATAGAAAATAAAGTTGATAGTGCAAATACCTGGAAGTGGAAGAAAGAAATAGAAGAACTCATTCTAGCTGCACAAGAGCAGGTACTTGAGATGAAAAGTATGAAAACCAAGATTTAGAAGTGCAGTGATAACAGCAAATGTTGACTTTGCAAGGTAAAGGATGAAACAGTCAACCACATGGTCAGTGCCTGCAGTAAAATTGCTCAAACTGACTATAAATAACATCACAACAGAGGTTCAGCTATGTTGCTCTGGAATCTTTGCAAGAAGTGTGCCTTACCATCAGCCAGAAATTCAGGGGAGCACAACCAGATCATGAAGAATGATGAATGATGAAATAAAGATTCTTTGGGATTTCCGATTACTAACAGATAAAATACCTGGAGCATAACACCCCTGATATCACAATTCCAGAAAAAGTGAGAAATAGGAATTGTATCACTTACATTGCAACCCCAGGAGCCAGCAGAGTAGAAAAGTTGATTATGCTCCCAAATGCATACCAGGAAGAAATACAAAGAAGGTATCTGGATATATTGGACTCTAATGATTGCCTGAAACCACTAAAGGATTTACTATGGTGGCAATGAGCGCAAATAGAACCTAAGTACATTAAAGATAAGAGAACTGGATTCTATAAAAATCTCTTGGAGATTGAAAAGATTTTTATATCCACAGAGTTGAAACTTATACGAAGGCTTTATATACTGTTACTTGATGACTTGATGTTGGAAGAGACAATAAAAGGGAACATGATTCAATGGGCACAGAATATTGGGCATAATATTAATTTTGAGCAGTGGGACCAAATATGGAAGAAAAACATCAGGATAGTGAAAGCCATCCCCTATAAAGAAAATGTTTATAAAATGTTTTATAGATGGTATGTAACACCTGAAAGGTAAGCTAAAATTGATCCAAAATGTTCAAATAAGTGTTGGAAATGTATGTGGTGGCATTGTGAAAGAACTAAGAAATACTGGTTAATGATACATGAAATCTTACAAAAGGTATTAGGTACAGTGGTGTCATTTACACCAGAGATGTTGTTGTTGAACATTCTACCTGAACATTCCAGCAAAGAAGACAGCTATTTGATTGTATTCATAACTACGGCAGCCAGAATACTCTATGCAAAATACTGGAAACTAGTGGAGATACCAACAAAGCGAGAATTTATAAATAAAGTTCGAGAGGCTGCGGAACTGGATAAATTGACTTTATTGATAAAAGGTGCAACAGAATCGACATTTCAGAATACTTGGACACGGTTTTATAATTGGTATGCTAAACAAATGGAGGCAAATCTTTTGGGACAGACTATTGATTTACTAAATGTAGAATACACATGTTTTATGAAGCTAAAGATAGAAGGTTACTTACACAGGACACAAGAAACAGATAGTAACGCGGATTAGGCACTATTATTAACACTTGTTAAAAAGCGGGGGGAACCCCATGTATATGTATGTATGTTAGTGTATGTTTTGTATGTTTGCATATTATATGTGAAAAAATTTAATAAAATCCTGCCTCTTTGGGGGCAGTTTAAAAAAAAAAAGAATCCTGTGAAGATACCATACCCAAGAACCTGGCTAGATCTCGAATGGCAGAATACCATCTACCAGTAAAATATCTGATTGTGGTGATGATTCTTCTTCTTCTCCTTCCTCCAATAGTAAACGATCTGAGCCAAATTTTAAAAATATCATCTCATCTCATTCTAAATCTGACTTTTTTGCACACCCCTTGAGTTTAGTAAATAGACTCTATGCATGTTCAAACATATCCTATCTTTCATAAACTGACATTTGAATCCATGGCACAGTCCCAAATAGGGAAACTCTGGACAAATGTATGAATGATTTGGAGTGAATTAGGAGCCTTTTTTGTTATTGTTTAGAAGAAAATCTTCAGATCTATATTTCTCTTTTTAAATAAATAAAAAATTATTTATTTAGAGCAAGTTTAGCTGGCTGGGAGGAATCCAGTCTCAGAAATAGTCTTATCTGATCCCTGGTGGCCCTGATGTGGCATAATACATAGCAGCACATAGGTTTACTTAGAGGGGAAAGGAGGAACAGGCCTTTGTGTGTATTTCATGCATATTTTGTATACTGGTATGGTATTTATTAATTGTTTTAACTTGGTTGTTTATGCCATTTTAATGTTGTTAGCCACCTTGAGCCAGATATCTGGAAAGGCGGGATATAAATATAAACAATAAATAAATAAAAACATTATTGGATTGCTGTGGGTGATACCTGAAGCAAAATTAATATAAATGCAAGTAAATAAAACAAGCAGAGGACCTACAAGGACTCATGGAAGAGGGGAAATCTTGCAAGAACCCAGGTGTCATTTTGAATTTTTAAAAAGTTACACGGAATTGGTCTTGGGAGTTGTTTTTTTTTTAAACCCAGATATTTTCCTACAAACCTGGATGTTTCCACAGGTTTGCAGAAATATGTTCTCTAGCCACACATTGTCCCATTATGTAGATTTTTAATATATGTACCTTTCAAAAGCTTCCTCAGATACAGAACCTTCCAGTTGTGGCTTCCGGTTTGGACTCTGTGAATAGCGGTCGCAACTTCGGGAAGCTCCCGGAGGCGATTCGCCCACACACGGCACAAGCGGAGACCCTAAGGAGCCTCAGACAGAGGTTCCGATCCGGGGCGCACAGGGGATGTGCCTCTTTCCCGGCCCGAAGGTCGGAAATTGAGGCTAGCCCCTTGCCCCAATGGCTCTTGCCGCGGCAGTGCCCCGCATGGGGACTAGCAGAGCCACTGGACGTCACTGAGTGATGAAGCGGAAAAGTGTTTGAATGGAAGATATTTGGCCAAAACTGAGTTGCCGATCGGGACTTGGAAAAAGAGCGAAGCGCATCCCCCCCTAACGAAAAAGTGCAAGGGAGGAGGGAGAGAGTCCCCCCCCCGATTAAACAGAGACTGATTTAACAGAAAGAAGAGGGGGGGAGTGAAATTTCAAAAGAGTGGTGTTACCTTTTGGTGAATTGTTGAAAGAAAGACAGATAGACTCATTTGTCAGCTGCGCGGCACAAACTTTTAAAAAGTAAACAATAAAACAAAGATGTCGGGGCAGAAAAAGTTTCAGGAGAAGCCGGCAAAGAAGCTGGTAGGAACTTCCAGTGCTGGCCCCCGCCCCTTGGAGCCGGCTGTCACTCAACAGGAGAGCGAGCTTCTGCGCCTTCTGCTGGAGCAAATGCAAAAAATAAATCAGACATTGACAAGCATGGAAAGTGTTCTCAGTAACCAGCAGATCCAGCTGAATGATACAGCTAAGAAAATGGAGGAAATCGCGCAAAAATGCCTGGTCTCAGCAGAAGATATTCAAAAGGTCAAGAAGAAGGTGGGCAGAGAAGCGGAAAAAATAAGCGAGGAAATGGATCTGGTTTACAAAGCCTATTCCAACTTTACAAAGATGAATTATCTGCTGGCAGAAGTGGTAGTCAGGTTTACAAAGCAGAGAAGTCGGGATCAAATATTGAGAGCGTCTTCATCAACGTGTATGAAAATTGGAGAACAGAAAATCAGAATTTTGACGGATGTTCCATTTGAAATTCGGATGAAGAGGAAGGCTTACAAAGGGCTGACCTTGTTCTTGCAAAACCACCAAATTAGTTATTGATGGTTGATTCCAGAAGGACTTATCTTTAAATTTAAAGATAAAAGAGAGAAGATTGACTCCATTTTCAAAGCTCAAGACTTTTTGAAGAGACACGCCAGCTCAGAGGAGGCAGCACTTGCCAGATGGGAAGAAATGGACAGTGAAGAAGGCAGCGGCTCGGAGATGGGGGACAAGACTCCGGAAGATGAAGGAGCAGAGAAAGGTCCATCCTATAGCCTGAGAGACATAAAAGGAAGGCAGCCCAGAACTTGAAGATTGGTTCGGAAAGCGCATGAAAAGACTTCATTAACAATAAACCAAAGGGACACTACTAACACATTAACACTTATATTTGTTTTTCACAGGTTAAGATGAAAGACGATTGACAACTCACAGAAGAAGCCAAAAAGAAGATTTGTTTAATACTAACAAAAGATTAACATACTAATAGAGCATCACTCAAACTTTTCTTAGTCCAGCTATATACCCTCCCCCTTTCTGATATTAAAAGCAATAATTTATCTCCTTTTTAGGAGAGTTTTAAAAAAAAGAACCTTCCAGTTGTCTCATCTGGATATACTAAGGCATGAATTCACATATTCCTGCTATCCAATTATTTTATGGAAGCTCTCTTCTGGTAAGCTAATTATATGAAATTGCCATCTCATGAACACAACTAGACAGTTTGGTGTAGTGGTTAAGTGTGCGGACTCTAATCTGGGAGAACCAGGTTTGATTTCCCACTCCTCCACTTGCACTTGCTCATGTGACCTTGGGCAAGCCATAGTTCTGGCACAGCTGTTCTTGAATTTTTTTCAGGGCTCTTTCAGCCCCACCTACCTCACAGGGTGTCTGTTGTTGGGATGGGAAGGGAAAGGAGTTTGTAAGCCACTCTGAGACTCCTTTGGGTAGTGAAGGGCTGGGTATAAATCCAATCTCCTCCTCCTCTGCCTTAATGTAAATGGGACAGAGACCTTTTAAAAGGACCTAATTGTTCTTGCTGCAAAATTATATCCCTGGATGTAGCTTCAGATGGCCATATTACCATGGGTTAACACAGATCACCTATTTCCCAAATACTGATTTCTCATTGTCATGTCTTGTGGCCAAGGCAAAAGGCCCAGTTCCAGTAAGGCACAGAAAGACCCCTGGCATCTGGGTTTGGCAGGCAATCCCAACTATAGTCAAATCCCCATGCAAGAGGCCCAGGTACCAAAGTCAGGGGCATGGTCAGGTATGATTCAGAGGTCGAAGCACAAGAGTCAGGATGCAAGGTGGGTCCAAGAAGGTCATAGCACAACATAGCAGAATGAAGGTCATAGCACAAGGAACCAGGATAGAGAGCAAGTCAGGTCTGGAATAAAGGTTGAGGCACATGGAGTCAGGAAACAAGGCTGAGCCAAGGAATCACCAGGAAAAGCAAGGAGCTAGAATGAAAGTTGTTGCCAGTGAAGAACTGGCTGTAACCATCCAGTATTTATGGGACTGCAACAGCCCCTCCCTATCCAGGTGTTTCTTGTCCTTTAAAAGAACAGTAGTTTCTCCAGGTGTGAGCACTTACTGTTGCATTCACTTCTGCCTTTGCCTCCTCTCCCTTCAATGCTATAGAAGCATAGGTGGAGAGCTTCCCTTCTCTTCAGATGGTAATTCCTGGGAAGAAGTCATGCTTGTCGATGGCTCCAGCTGTAAATCTTGGGGAGTGCCCATACTTGTTGACAGCTCTGGTTGTAAACCTGGGGGATGGTCTGCATCTGTTGACAACTTAAGCATTTCCTCAGTCAATAGGCTGTGGCATTCCTCACCTGTGTCTGAGTCATCAGAATCACCATTGGCTTGACCTGCCTGAGGTACTGGGGAGACTGACTGAGCTGAACAGTGAGTCATGACACTCATAGCTTACAAAAAAAAGAAAGAGAACCACTAGGCCAAAACAACTTACAAGCAAATAAGCAAGTATATAATGATCAAATAAGCATAACAGCAAGTGTAATGTAAATCAAATAAGCATAGCAACAAGTATGATATAATGAAATGTAAATCAAATAAGCATAACAACAAGTATGATATAAATCAATAGGCCAAAGTGCAAAGATAATAGAAACAGTCAGAGTCTTCTCTAGCATAGAGGCAATATCAAAGTCCAAATTGGAATGCCAATCATCAAATTTTCTGAGCCATCAAAAGCTTCTGAGCCATCAAAAGCCGACGCGTAATCCGGATGCCTGAAGCCGCGTTTCGAATTGTTCTTATTCAAGTATGGCTGTAATGGGACTGAATACAAATTCAAAGCATATACAAATAAGAATGCATGCAAAATATAATTATACAACAAGTGAGAATGCATACAGAATATAAATATTTGAAAAATTAGGAGCTGCAAAGAAAACTCACCCCAGTCTCAAAAGCTGGCATATGCTAAGCCAGAATGATCAGTCAAGGAGGATTAAGGGTCCTTAACCTGCCATGTGCTGCACCTTAATTTATACCTAATTTCAGGCTGCATCGGCACAGGCAAAGTTTCTTAAAAGGTCATAGTGCCATGCATACTGCTCAAAAATCCAGAAGCAGCAAGTGCACTAAACTGCCATCACCTAGAACAAAATATTTAAGTTTCATTTAGGCAACTATCATTGATTGATATAAGGTGTAAAAGCCATGCTCTGATTCATGCCATGAGGATGATATGTCTTTAAATTGTAAATGAATCTAGTTTCCTTTTGCAAAAGGATTTGTTCAATATTGAGTTGTTGGAAGGGCTTTTTTTGTTGGCAGTATAAAATTATGAACTTCATTTCATTCGCACTATGACCTGCCTGCATGTAATGTCCAACCATTGGTGAATTTTCAACATTATTATTCACTCTGGACCGGTGTTCCAACACCCGAGTCCTAATTGCCCTAGTTGTCATGCCAATATACTTGAACCCACAGGGACAGAGAGAAAGATAAATTAAATTCTTAGTTGAACAGGTTGCTGTAAAATTAAAATTGTATACACTCCCTGTATCTTTATCAGTGTAACTGCTGCCTTCTATCATATGCTGACAAGCCTTGCAATGCCTACACTTAAGGAACCCTTTTGAATTGGTAGCAGGTGTACTGTCCTTAAAGGAATCAGATTTAACTAAAGTGTTTCTCAGATTTTTTCCTCTGCGTAGACCTATATATGGTGGCAACTGACAGCCTGGAATATGTGAAACTATGTGCCAATGTCTGTAGACAGATCTTCTAATTTTATTAGAAATGCTAGAAAATTGGAAGCCACATGCAATTCTTCCTGTAGCTTTTTTATTTCTGTATTTTAGAAGTCCCTCCCTCGCCACATGTTCTGCCCGGACTCTCGCCTGTCTTATTGTCCTAAATGGATAACCTCTCTGCTTAAATTGCTTCTCTAATAGATCTGCTTCAGCAGCAAAATCTTGTGGCATGGATGAATTTCTTTTGGCCCGTATAAACTGTCCGTATGGTAGATTATGGCGTAGTTTATGCGGATGGAAGGATGTAAAATACAACAAGGAATTTCTATCAGTTGTTTTATGGTATGGCTTAACCAATAATCTGCCCTTTTCTTTCTTTTTTTTGGTTCTTACATTTTACACTGGCTCCCCCCCCCCGTTTTTTGGCTACTCATAGCTTACATGCAACTACTTTGTAAAGTCATGTCGAGCGGTAAGCGTGTTTTTACCATTCCTTTGCTGTCTTTTTCTCCAGTGTCCTTTAAATGTTTTCTAGCCTCATAGGAGTTGCTCATTCATGAGCAGATCCAACATGGCTGGAGGCTGCATTTCATTGGCCAATCATGTGGGCAGGCAATTTAGGCATAGCCCCTGTCATGATGTGGGGCTAGGCAGGGGCGAGGCAGTCAGGATACAGTCCGAAATCAAGAGCCAGTCACACCAGTTAGCTGGAAAACAAGTCCAATACACAAAGCAAGAGCAGGGGGGTCAAGGTACAGTCCAAAGTCAAGAGCCAGGCAAGCAAACCAACCGGGAAACCAAGTTCAAAGCACAAACCGTTATTGTCGTCAGGAAACCAGAGTCCAAAAGAGTTAAGAGCCAGAGAATCAAAAGTTTGGGGTGCAGAGTTGAAGCGTAGTCGTTCAAGCTGAGGTCAAGGAGTCGAGGAAATACAGACAGGAACCAGGAGTTAGGATCACGAGCGAGGAGGTGCAGAACTTTGTCCGAAGAGACTAGTTGCTGGCACAATTTGTTGGCATGAGGGTGTGGGTTAAATAGCCCATAAGCCTGCTGGCAATTAGTGCACCCCAAGCGAGTCCCGGCTCCTGCTAATACTCGGGGCTGAATGAGCGCCTGCCATGCATGCGTGCCTCTCGCCACTGGGCTGCCATATCCCGGCAGCGCTGTTCCCTCAAGTGGGATACCAGTGGCGGCGAATCAGGAGGAGAACTGTCCGGGCGTGCTTCTGCCTCAGCTGTTGCTGGGGTAGCCTCTGGAAGCTCAGCTCTGTCAGGTCACAGGTGCGAGTGTTTCTGGCATTGAGAGCTCATCCCCAGCAGCACTTAGATCCTCTGTTGGGGCCGCTTGTTTGCACTCGGCGGGAGCTGCTTGCTCATAGTCAGCAGGAGCTGTGACAGCCCCCAGCTGGCCTGGTTTACTTATGGATAAGTGGCTCTTGCACAGCTGGGAAAACAACTGTGTGTGTGTGTGAAGTACCATCAAGTCATAGCTGACTTGTGGCAACCCTGGCTAGGGTCTTTCAGTGCAAGTGAGAAGCAGAGGTGGTTTGCCATTGCCTTCCTCAGTGATCTCCCTTCCAAGTACTGATGCTGCTTAGCTTCTGACATCTGACAAGATCAAGCTATACCATGCCACCTTCCCTCCATAGGAAAACATTTACATGACACCTATATCAGGTGTGGGTGAGAGGGGAAATTCTCTTAATGCTAGACAGGATTTTACAGGATTACCTTATCAAATAAATCCACAAATGTATACACACAATGTTGTATAGAGTAGTTCACAAAGGTGTGAAAATGCTTCAACTACCTGCCCTCATTACAAGCTATGTAAAAGGTGTTTCCCATCTAATAATTAAAGTATGCTTTCTGCCTTGAAAGAAGCTGTTTTTGCACAAGGTATGCATGCAAAACTATCCGATACTTAGGAATTTCCAAGTGGAATAAATTTTCAAGTTTTCTAATTTTTGTTATAGACATTCAATCTTACAAATGTTGATCATTATCACTGCAAATAAAAATATCAGGAAGCCCACAAGCACATCCATTATTTGTTTGCAAAAAATATCCTTCAGTTGTTGAGGGCATAGCATCATATTTCTTGACAGATGAAGACTCTCCTTGGCATTGTCTATTTCTTATACAAATAAAACACTACAAAAAATGAACAGGGCAGCACTGTCCTGAATCCTAATGGCTTTCTGATGAAGTAAACAATGACTTTTAATTAGAAGGTAATTTTTTTAATTAAGATGATTCAGCAGTAATTATCTTAGTTGTCTAGCTCACCAGATTTTAATGAAAAAGATTGATTAGGGATAGAACTGGTGGCATAATTAAACATTCAAAGGGCTACTCTGATTATTGATGTAAAGGGAACACGATTAACTGCAAAAGTAGGCTTTTAGACTCTGTGTTAAAAATGTAGGTATGGTATCAAGAAATACAGAGCAGTAACAACAAATATCCCCTTTACATTGTGCTCAGTGGGACTCGACAGTCACAACTGGTTTTAAATGGGTTTGTGTCCTACAAAGTGCAAGTGCAAGGATGCTCATGACATAGTTATTTCCTACCTTCTCCCCCCCATAGTCCCCAGAGACCACTAGAAAGCTGATGCTGAAGACTGAAAGACCTCTGTGGACAAAATGTCTCATGGTCTGGTGGATGCAGTGAAGAGGGAGAACCAAGCACAATTGTTCTTTTATTCATCTTCTGCCAGTGACATTTCTGCTGGAGCAAGAAATTGCATTGGCACAAAGGCAGTGCCTGTCCAGTTCCACCTCCTCACTGCAGTCTCCTGGGCCATGTGGATTTTTGCTCATTTGGGTACTGGAGTTTCAAGCACTACTTTTTAGAGGTCTCCAGGGTTGCTGGAGGAAGGAATGAACTGGATTTGTGAATATCATTGAGCTCACACTTCATAGGAGTCAAGCTAAAGTACCCAAAATGTTCTGCTGTACTAATAGAACAGAGTTTGAATCCAGTGGCACCTTTAAGACCAACAAAGTTTAATTCTGGATATACGTTTTCGTGTACATATACTCAGAATACTGCTTATAACCAGATTTAAACTTTGTTGGTCTTAAAGGTGCCACTGTAGTCAAACTTTGTTCTGTTGCTTCAGACCAACATGACTATCCACATGAATCTGGCTGAATCCTTCTGCTTGCATTTAAGATGCAGAGGAAAATGTGTAGACAGGACATAGTATTATGTGGACTATAAGTGACTGGTTGTATAGTTTTCACATGTAAGTGGAGTTCTGTACTGACAACTCTGGCAGAGGACGTTAGTATGTTGCTAGTAATTAGTTTATGTTTCTCTTCGTTTCTTTCATTATAGTGGAAGCAAGGGATCATTGTTAGTAGTCAATGATCAGTGAGCTTTTTTTAAACAATATTCATATCCAAGGTTAAAGTAGATAAACTGATCAGAATCATACCAGAAAATATGGATAAAATTCTGAAGATCATCACAATATTACGATAATAGCTACAACCCTTTGATAGCGGAACTCCTCCTAATGAAGATTGTTCCTGTGGCCCAACTCTGCCTTATATATGACAGTGGGCGCGTGAGTTCTTTTACCCATGTATCCAGAGGGCGGAGTCAGAATGGACTCTCGTATTTCCCAAGAAGTGAGACAACACACTGGTGTTTAATGAATAAATGTTGTCTTTACTAAATATAGCTGATTCATCAAGCACACAAAAACAGATGCGTTCACACATACACTCAAGATTCCTTTAGTTACAGTAGTTACAGAAAATAATCAGTAATAAAAATAATAAAACTCTTGACCAACAAGGAGGTAAGACACAGAAGGGTAGCGTTGATACTTATCTGATTCCGGATGAGAAGTAACTCTTCTCAGCAGAAGGCACGGGAACAAAAGTACTATCTTTAGGGACTCTAAACACACTGAATGGTCCAGCCAAACATGTGTGGGTTCTTTTGGTAGCAACCCGAGAGAACACTTAAGAATCACCTGCAGTAGACTTAAGTTGCAAGGGTGAAGATAGAAAATTGGATAGCTAACTCTGAAACAAAGGCTGTGTTTCTCCTTATAAAACCTAGCTTTTGGGGGTTGGCATAAGGCCAATCTACACCTACAATCCGTCCCCTTCTCTATACCTATAGGTTGAAGGGTTGTGACGCGTCTACCTAGAGGGGAGTGGGGTGATATTCAAATTCTACCCTACACTTCAATGGGAGCCATGTGGTAAGGTGTCAAAGTTGTATTGCCATATTAACCTTTGACTTGCAGATGCTGGCCTGGTTGAGAAGGCAATAACAGGATGTTGTCCTTTTGTGATTCCAAACCAGATACGAGGGGTTACATGTTATCCAGCATATCTTTAATGGTGGGAGAGTTGTTGTTCCCAAGACTTCATGAGGCTGAGCTTAATGGAGAATGTCTTCTTTGTCCCAAGGCATGATGGGAGGGTTGTGGGTATACTTGTGTCCATTAGCATACTTAGGTAGGCAGAACAGACCTTGCACACAGCAGCTTGCAGGTGCAAGCACAAAATGCAAAGCAAGCAAAGCACACAGCATTTCCCAAATCCCATATACACAATTGCAGAGACATTACAGACATGCATCAGCATAGCATAAATAATACACTCAAAGCACACTTGCCAACACCTTGTTCTAAAATCACAGGGAAGTACCCTATCACTCCTATTGTAAAGTAAAGGTAAAGGTTCCCTTGCTCGAAAGCCAGTCAAATCCGACTCATCTCAATTTCAAAGCTGAAGAGCCAGCGCTGTCCGAAGACATTTCCGTGGTCATGTGGCCGGCATGACTAAACACCAAGGTGAACGGAACGCTGTTACCTTCCCACTGAAGTGGTACCTATTTGTCTACTTGCAATTTCTTGCTTTCTAACTGCTAGGTTGGCAGGAGCTGGGTTTCGAACTGCTGAACTACCGACCTTCCACAGCCTGCAGTTCAGCGTCTTAACCACTTGAGCCACCGCAGCTCCTATTGAGGAAGGTATAATTATCCTGCATTTCTGTCTATTGCTGCTGCTTTTTCTAAGTCCTGGAGGGATCAGTTCCAGGGATGCAGAATCTCTGTGGAGGAACAGCTGCATAGTTTGTGAGGATGGAAAAGGAGGTGAAACCGCCTCTTTCCTGTTCCTCGCACACAGCCTTGCCCTTCTCACTGCAACTGACTGCCCCTCAGAGCTGTTCCTGTGTATGGATTCTGTGATCCCAGGGGTGATCTTTCTGGGGATTAGTGAGAGTTGTAGCACTGGAAGTGAATGTAGGAAAACTCTGTGTGCCTTCTGCACAAGAATAGTAGGATACTGGTCACTGTGCTGAGAAATAGCTTCAAGATGGAGTGTTTTGAAACAAATGCTGAAGTGAATAAAATTGTGAATACAATAGGCAAAAGAGGTGATACAAGGTTAAACACAGTTCCTTAGGATGTGGCAGAAAATTAGTTGTCATAACAGTTTCATCTCCATGCTTACTTTTCAATGAAATATATTCCACAGCCACCTGTTGAAGGTGATAAAATACGAGAAATTTTGACAGGATTCTTTTAGATAAATATTAGTCTTCAAAAGATATCAGCAATTAATGTGACATTTCTTGTCAAATACTAGAAGATGAATATATAGTAGAAATAGAAAGAATAGCCCATGATGGGCATTTCCAATAAAATGTGGTCTGTTGTTAAATAAAGAAGAACATAATTTCTATCCATGATGGATGTGGTTTGAGCACACACTTGCTGTTTGCTGAGTCACTTATTTTCAGGGCAGAGTCCAGCTTTTACAGTTTTTTTTTTAAACATTCAACTTTATATCCCGCTCGAACCCCCTTGTCAGGGGGGTCTCTGAGCGGCTTACAATTCGGTGCTAGTCACCATTTTACTTCCCTGACTAAGGCCACAGATTTGTATGGGGTGGGGAGACCTACTGGCACCCCTATGGTGGTGGTTGGTAGTTGGTGGTGTTCTCCTCTTCTTCCTGTTGGCTCAGGTGGTTTCTCAGGCGGGACGCTCTCCTCGGCGTCTGGCGGCAACCTCCCTCTCTCGAGGTGCGCGACTTCCCGCCTCCTTCCGGTTTCAGCTGCGTCCTTTTTTGGCTCCGCTGTACTGGCGCTTGGCGTCATCGCGGCCCTCTCCCGACGGCAGTTACTTGATGTTCCATCCTCTAGCCACCAGGGATCGCTCCTCTGGTTGCACCCACTCGCCGCCGCCGCCACCTCCACGCCATCCAAGCCGGAGCTGATGTCTCGCTGCCGCCGCTGCCATCACCGTCACCATCTGTCTTCAACCACCACACAGGCAGGGTGCCCCTCACCCTACTAAGGGTGGGTACCAAATTATCTACTTGCAATTAAGTTGCTTTCGAACCACTGGGTGGGCGGGAGCTGGGACAAGGGTCGAGAGCTCACCTCGACCGCGGTGGTACTCGAACCGCCATAGGGCTGTTCATATGATGTTACTGAAGCAGGCATTTATCTGCCTGTGCCACCGCTCCCTCTAAAACGAATGTAAGAAAGGATGGAACACAACTGGGACCTCTCCTTCATCAGTGTTCCTGATCACATGGAGAGAACTTTGCCTATTAAGAATAGATTCTTTTGAATTATGGTGCTGGAGAAGACTCTTGAGAGTCCTTTGGACTGCAAGGAGATCAAATCAGTCAGTCCTAAAAGAAATCAACCCTGACTGTTCTCTGGAAGGTCAGATACTGAAGCTGAAACTCAGATACTTTGGCCACGAAATGAGAAGGCAGCATTCACTGGAGAAGACCCTGATGCTGGGAAAGACTGAAGGTCAAAGAAGACGGGGACGGCAAAGGATGAGATGGTTAGACAGTGTCATAGATGCAACGAACATGAAATTGAGCAAACTTCAGAGGACGGCGGAAGACAGGAAGGTCTGGCATGATCTGGTCCATGGGGTCGCAAAGAGTTGGACTCGACTGTGCGACTGAAAAACAACAACAACAAAGGTGCTCATGTACCTCCATGCAGGGATCATTTCCTGCGGGAGTGCAGAGAAGTGGAGCTCCAGTAGTAAGGAGCCCAGGGGGCAGGCACATGCAACAAGCTCTGCCCCCTTCTCCCAGCAGCCCTCAGTCAGAGCAAGAAGCAGCCAGGTAAGTTGCAGAGCCCCCCCCGGCCCGCCTTCAGGTACAAGCTCCCCCTCCTATGTGAGGGCAGATCTGTGTCCCCCCCCAATAGCTAGCAATCCAAAACAGTCCAGTGGAGCCTGAGTGGTGGGTGTTGCCTTCTGACACACTTCCAGTGATGTCAGGGGGTGTGGCATATGCAAATAAGTTATGCTAGTAAGTTATGCTAATGAGCTCCTACACCTCTTTTTCTACCAAATGACCCTTGCCTACATGCATTCCTGTGAACATGTACAATCTCACCCCTTGACATGTATTATTCTGTTCATTCTGCTCTCATAGAATGTCTGGAAAAGGTTCATGTGTTTCAAATTACTTCCACCACCCTTAAAATGTTTTCCTCCTAATTGTCAGTCTGTCTTGTTCTCTTAACTGGTAAACATACATTCTGTTGAACAGAGAGAAACCCTGTCCCCTTGAACCCAAAAGCAAAATTGTTTTAATAGTAATTAAATTGGTCTGCACCTAAAGTTTTCCTTTTAGGTCCAAACTACATAAATTGCTTGACTGCTATTGACCAACATCTTCTCTCACCAAGCAGCATTTACTTCAGTGCCTTCGGCACTCAGCGTCAGTTTGCTTTGGTGACCTCAGCAGGGTATAATGACACAGAGCTTACTGTTTTGTCCAGGGGAACTGATCTCTGCCATCTGAAGAGCAGTTGTAATTCTGAGTGATCTCCATCCCTCACCTGGATATTGGCAGCAATGGTCCCCCAGGAGGAAATGGATGGTTTGGAAGGTGGAGTCTATGGCATTGTACATGTCTGAGGTCCCACCCCTCCTCAAACCCCACCCTCTCCTGGACCCATCCCTCAAATCTCCAGGAATTTGCCAACCTGGTAATCCTATCTCCATCCTAGCCAACCATCAACCTACTGTTACCTGCCCCTCCAACTTCAACTTTCCACCCCCACCCCCACTTGCAGTCTCTGCTTAGGAAAACTACAGCCTTTCTCCGCAGTGGGGAACCAAGCAGGAGGGAAGTGACCTCAGCATGGTATAATGACACAGAGTCCACCCTGCAAAGCAGCCATTTTTTCCAGGGGAGCTGATCTCTGCCATCTGGAGAGTAGTTTTAATTCTGAATGATCTCCAGACCTCACCTGGATATTGGCAGCAATGATTCCCCAGGAGGAAAGTACAGTCTTTCTCCACAGTGGAGACCAAAGCAGCTTACATCATTCTCCTCTCCTCTTTTGATCTGCACAACAACCCTGTGTGGTAGGTGAGGCTGAAAGTCTGTGACTGGTCTGAAATCACCCACTCAACTTCCACAGCAAGAACCTGGGTCTGCCAGATCCTGCTCTGAAGCACTAACTGCTATGAATAGGGTAGCCAACCTCCAGGTGGAGCCTGAAGATTGTCGGGTATCACAACTGAATTCCAGACAACAGATTTCTCCCCCCTGGAGAAAATAACAGCTTTGGAGGGTGGGCTCTATGGCATTCTATTCAATTGAGGCCTCTCCCCTCCCCAAACTCTGGCTTCCATAGACTCCACTACAGAATATCCAGGAATTTCTGAAGCTGCACCTGGCAACCCTAGTCAGGACTGGCCCCAATGAGTTCTCTACAAAGGCCTAGAAAGGGTCTCCTGGCTTTGCCTTTTTACTGACAGAACCAAGCTTGGTTGCCTAGCAACAGCCACTGAGAAAGAAGTTAGTCCCACAGGACTGAAGTAGGACAAGTGTCTTCATCAGGACAGCTGTTTTGGCAGTTTATTCTGACAGGGAACAGTGGCTGAGGCAGCAGTGGGTGGGGAACAGGAGCAGACCCAGCACCCAGCCAATAGCACTCGAGCAGTGTTCCCTCTAAGCTGAGTTAGTGTGAGCTAGCTCACCATTTTTTAGCCTCCAGCTCACAGATTTTTGTCTTCGCTCAGAAAGGATGGCTCCAGAGCAAACTAATTTATGTAGGAGCCAAATCATTCACTCACAACTTTAATGCCAGTAGCTCACAAAGTAGAATTTTTGCTCACAAGACTCCAGAGCTTAGAGGGAGCATTGCACACGAGTACTCTTGAGTGGCAGTTGATGGAGTGTACAGCACAGCCAATGGGAGAGCTGGAAATGGCCAATATGTAGGGCAATTATATATAGAGGATTGCTGGGGTGGTAGTGCAGAAATTCTGACTATGTCATGTCATGTCTCTTTTAACATTATGAAGTAAAGTGATCTGTGACACCTGCTGAAAGTGATAGTCACATGTTTCTCAAAGCATGTGATTTGGATTTAAAAATGCATTGTATACCAGAAAATGGATCTTGGATCATTCAATTAATCTTCTCTTTGTTAATAAGAAAAGACCTGATCAATTACTGTCCCACTTAACTGAGAAACCTGAAAACTGAATTAACATAGAATCAAGAGGTTCGATTTCATGCTTCTTCCCATTAATTGTTGAAACAGTTCCCTCAAAAGCTTCTTTAATCATTAATCATATTAGCAGAAGGAATGGCATTTCTCTTCTTTCCATTGATTGGTTTCACCATGCCTGCACCTGTGGATGATGCTGGAGTAAAAAATGAACTTTGTAAATTCAACTTAAAATTCATTCATTAGTTGGTAATTGTGATGTATACCCCAGTCCTACTATTTTGAGGTAGGTCCCATTGTATTCAATAGACTTACTTTAGGTGAATATGTTTAGGCCTATAGCTGTAACCAACCCCCCCCCCCAAAAAAACCCCCACACATTGATTCCTAATCTATTACTTGGCAACACTGGGGGTCTTCCCTGAACCCTTGCTTTCCTGTCTTTGATGGAGGTTGAAAGGACAAGAATGAAACATTCTTTGAAGAGAACAGGACTGTAAGAAGTCATCAGGAGCTTTCCATACACCTGGAAGTTCCTGTGACCAAACTCTTCCTTGTAGGATCTTATGCAGCAGAACTGCTGGAGGTCCAGAGAAGAAAAAATTAAATTGGATGAGCCATTGGCCTGTTTTTGTATAAGGAAGCTACTTATTGTCCACATCCATTGGTCCAGCAAAGTCATATATTAGTTACAAAAAGTGGGGTTGGGTCCATTCACAAGTGCATGCACACCCACAGTTCTGAATGACTACTTGTGGTTCAAAGTGCACTGAGTTTTATCAGTGAACAAATGTTTCTTTGTACCCTTCCGTGGACTGTAGTGCATGCTTTGTTTCGTTTGTGCTCCGCACAAACCAGAGCTTGTTGTGCAAGGTTGGTATTAGCACCAGCTTTCAAACTGACCTCCTGTAAGTTATAAGTCTTGAGGCTTACTGAAAGATATGAAAAAATAAGGTCTAATATATTTCTACTGAAGGGAGGGGAGTATATAAGTTTATTATCAATATTAATCAGAACAGGAAAAGGGCAGGTATCACTCACAGCAAAATGGTGTCTAACTAAAACATCAATTAGCTCTCATTTCTCTTTCATTCACAGTGCTATTGACTTAGCTGCTTTATAGAAACAAGTAAGGCAAATTAGATCAACTTGTTATTAAATTGCCTTCCATCTAAAATTGTGTGGAACCTTTAGTGCCTCTGGAAAACATTTGACAACAGTGTGAGTCAATTTTATTACTGAACTTGCTCAAGCCTAAGAAAAGATTTTATCCAATCAGTTAAATAATTGGTTTTCTCTCTCAATAGGCACATTCTTGACTCATTAACATTTCAGCTTTAACTCCAGACAGATCATTATGTTTGTTTGACACACTTGTTAGCCATTGTGGCTTACTTTACTTTACTTTTTTTGTTTATTATTAATATGCCAACATCTGCAAAAAGATCTATTATACACATAGATGCTATGTCTTCTCTAATTCATGGGAAACAAAGTCTATGGTCTGACATCATAAATGTTTGTTCCAAAACATTTCAAACAAGATTGATTTTCTGCACAACAGTTTGGAGTTATTTTCACAAATGTAAACACAATCAGGAAGCTAAGAGTCAGTGTGGTGTAGTAGTTAGATTGCTGGTCTAGGATCTGGGAGAACAGGTACAATTCCTCATTCTGACACAAATGACCTTGCAGAAATCACCCTCTCAGCCTCACCTATCTCGCAGGGCTGTTGTGAGGCTAACATGGAGGAATGGAACATGATGTATGCTTTCTTGAGGTCCTTGGAGGAAGGGTGGATAGAAATATATTAAATAAGTTTAATCACTACTAGCTTTAAAAAAAAATCCAGATAACTTTTCTGCTGTCAGAATGTTCATAAGTAGGGATGGGCACAAACTGGTAAAATGTGGCTCAGTTTGGTTAGTGGTTCATGGCATGCCCAGTTCACAAACCACCAACCAGCATGAATTTTTAGAAGCTAAACAAACTGGTTCTGAGCCAACAGGAAGAAGAGGAGAACATCCCAGAGACACAAAACATGCAGGGGACCTCCAGATGATGCTCCTCTACCTGCCCTTCAAGTTTGGTGAGGATTAGATTTACGAGGTCCAAGTTATGGTTCCCCGAAGAAGGTGCCCTATCCTCCATTGTTTTCAATGGAGGGGAAAAGACAACAAAAATTTAAGGGCAATAGAAGCCCAGCAGAACAGAGTCAAAGTCCCAAAGAATCTCTGCAGTAGAAACTGAAGGTGGGGGACATTTTTGCAAACGCAGCAGAACCAGTGCCAATGTAAAGTCTTTAGTTGTTGGGTTCCATTTTCTCCATACATCCTCCAGTTTTTCTTGCTTGACCAAATTAAAAAAACACTGAGCAATTTCCCCATCCTTTCATCAATTTTTTTGGATTTCCGGTCCAAATTATTATTAACCGTCCCATTGAAATCTCCTGCTATTACAATCTGATCATAAGTCACCTGGTCCAATTCTTGCAGCAAATCTTTAAAAAAATTCTCTTTTGCTCCATTAGGTGCATACACATTCACAAGCAGCGTTTTCTTTTGATACATGGTCATTTCCACACCAATATAATGACCTTCTCTATCCTTAAAAATGTCTTTAGGTTCAAGTTCCTTTTTAACATATATCACAGTCCCATTGTTCTTCTTCGATGCCAATGAGTAAAATTCTTCTCCCAATCATTTATTAATCAAATATTTAAAGTCCTGATTTTTAATGTGAGTTTCTTGCAAACAAATTATATTACATTTCTGTTTTTCCAACCAATGCTTTACTAATTTTCTTTTATTGGGTGAGTTCAGTCCATTTACATTCCAAGATATAAATTTGTAATCCATAGTGTTGTGTTTTACTTATCTCCAAAATCTTTGGAGTTTTCAAACAAAAATCTGAGCATTTGTTCTGTCATTCTAACTGTGTGCCTTTGACTGTTATAATTGAAACTTACTCCTTGCGGTATTTCCTATCTATATCTTATATTCAATTGCTTCAATTTGTCTGTTAGTCTCTTGTACTTTTTTCTGTCTTGGATGATTGTTCTCGGGAGCTCTTTCATTATTATTATCTTTTTTCCATCAATTTCTAGTGGTTCAGTAAATTGTTTCTTAAATATATCTTCTTTCATTCGCCTGGTTAATAACTGCACAATCACATCCCTTGGCAAATTTTTCTTTTGTACATATGCTGAGTTCACTCTATAGATCAAATCAAAATTAAAATTTATGTCTTCCACTTCTTCTTGCAAATATTCTGCCAATGCTTTGATCACTAATATACGGGTATCCTCATCTAGTTTTTCTTCAATACCTCTCAGTCTCAGATGGGTTTGCATTGCTCTGTACTCCATCATTGTATCCAGTCTATTGTTCTCTTGTATCACACTTTCAACCTTTCTATTCATTTCTTGTGTTTTTTGCTCCATTTCAGTAGATTTCTGTGATAGACCTTGAAATCCTTTTTTGATTTCTGTTACTTCCTTTTTGAGATCAGCCACCTCTGAGACTACTTTTATTTTGGCCATATTTTTATCTTGGACTTCCTCCAGATTTTCCATCTGTTTTCCCAGGCCTCCATCATCCTTTTTTCCATTGCTTCCATTGCTGTTTGCCATTCCTGTTTTTCTTTTTTAGACATCCTTGGACTCGACCAGGTAGCTGCCCTCTGTCTCTGTCTTAGATCTGTTTTTAAAACGTATTTAAACTTTAGCAACTCTGAATTAAACTTCACTTACACAGCCTAATTGTCCTTTTTGCACTTAGCCGAATCACTCTCTTTTTCTTTTTCTATTATTAATTTTCAGCCAAAAAATTGTAATTTAAAATTTAGTCCTCCTCAAAATGTCGGGCGTCTTTTCTCTATGATTTTCCAGTCTAGAGTAGTCTTTTTTTAGTCTTCCGCTTCCTGTCCGTCCGTTTATTCGCTCCTCCAGTGCCCTCTTCCTCTTCAATCCTCTTCCGGTCCTCCACGCTCCTTTCTATCCACTCCTCTTGTCTCCATCGGACTTCTCCTACGACACTTCCGGTACACCTCCTTTTTGCTCTAATTCGACTCTTCTCCCTCCCAAGTTCTCACGTTTTTTCTCGTTAGTTTCGGTCTCAGTCTCAGTCTCTTATCTTTTAGCCGCCACAGGAACTTGAAGATTTTTTTTGAGGAGAGGCACCAGCAGCTATGCTGCAAATTTACTGCCTCTACCTCAAAAAACCCCAAAAAACCCAGAGCCCCAGATACCCCCAGATCAATTCACCAAGGATATAATGGAGTGATCTCTCGGCAAGTTCAGAGTTCAGTTGCCCATCTAAATGCCTTTGGAGTGGACTCTCAGCAAGAGTTCACTCACAGTGGCGTGGAGTCATGCTGCAGCTTAGAGAAGGAATTTAAAGGGACTTCCCCCCCTCCATTGGAAATAATAGAAGATGGGGCACCTTCTTCTGGGGCCCATAGAATAGGACTCCCTGGTACAATCTTTTTGAAACTTGGTTTTTTTTCTTTTTGAAGAGAGGCATGAGGCTATGCTGTAAATTTGGTGCCTGTACCTCAAAAAATAGCCACCCAGCCCCAGAACCCCCAGCTTGATTCTCCATTATGGCCTATGGGGAATGGTCCCTATAGGCTATAATGGAGTTGAGTAAATGCAGGTTTCTTGATTATTTCCTGAATCCCAATACCATACCAATATTGGGATTTGGGGATATCAGGAAATACCAATATTTTTCAGGTTCAATATACTCAACCCCCCAAAATACTGCATTTTTTTGCACACACCTAGTTACCGACGTTGAACTTTATTTGCCATATTGTTGCCCACACACCCAGTTTGTGGAGATCTTCACAGTCAGCCTTGTTTTCACCATCCTGAATAATTTTGTGTCATCTGCAAACTTGGCTAGTACACTACTCACCCCTACTTCCGGATCATTTATGAATAAATAGTACCATCCCTAATACCAATCCTTGTGGGACCCCACTGCTTACTTCCCTCCATTGTGAGAACTGTCCATTTATTCCTACTCTTTGCTTCCTGTCATTGAACCAATTCATAACAGAACCCATCCTCAGTCCATCACTGCTTAATTTATTCAGGAGTTTTTGGTGAGGTACCTTATCAAAAGCATTTTGATAGTTCAAGTATATAATGTCAACAGGGTCACCTTTGTCTACATGCTAGTTCATGTAGAAACAGAGAAACAGTTCAGAGAAACAGTCTGGGATGGAAACTGAACCTAATTTTGCCCATGCCAGGATGCCATCTTTATAATTTTTTTTCCTGGGCATTTACTGTTCTGGCCAAATGTCACTGGTGAAATTTTTGATCCTTTTTGTCATTGGGCTAAATTTCAGGATTCTGCCCATAACTGTTGGGATTAGGGATGCTTTGTGATTGGAGAAATATGAATATCCTGTTCTGACTGACTGAAAAGTCATAATCCTGCTTCCTCCAGCTTCAATTTTTTTCTTTACACAAGGTTCTGGTAGGAAAATGTAATGGATGGAGCAATACGGAGGTAACATAGACTCAGGTAAGATGATTGATTTACCTGAATGATAAGTCAGACTAATGTCGGTCAACAAAGGCCTAGGAGATGAGTAAAGCCCTGGCTTTACTTTTGATTAGGTTTCTAGAGAGAGATGCATTGTACAGCAGATTTCAGGATGGTCCTAGAAGGTTGGTTATCTGTCTTGCAAGACACACTTATTAATCATAGCCTGAATTTTGATGAGTTTTGAGTCACATACAACCGGTGCTCCGACACAGAGTAGAACCCTTATCAGGGCATATCAGTGCTCCCATGGGAGCCTGACTACTGCCTTATCCTGTGGCATCACTACAGGGCATAGCCTGATATTAATTCTTCAGCTTTGTTAACAAACCTTGGCCCTGTTGCAGACATCTTAGACATCACAAAGCTTGAGGAGCTGGGGGGAGGGGCAGTCTCAAAAGCATGCCTCCCAAATGAGAGGCTTTTTGTGTGATAACTTTTGTGCTCCTCAGTCACCAGGAACAGATTGGAGGATACAAGCCATTTATATAGAAACCAATCGACTGTGCAACTGAACAACAACAAAAATTAAAAGCTATCAGATTTGGTTCTTCTTGCTTTTTTAAAATACAGAATATGTCTTAACACAAGATGAGAAAGGCAAATCAAAGAATGTGGTATTTCAACACATGTGTCTTTATTCACTTTTCACAATTTATAACCTTTAAATTTTTTTAGTCATATCTTTCTGGGGGAGTCTCTGAATAATAATGAGGAAGAACCAGCATGTAATTACTGACATGTAGTCCATAGTTAGAAGACTTCTTCAAATGCCTGTTGTCAAATGCATGCCAGTATCATCATTATCTTTAATTGTGCTATTGCGTGGGTCTTAGACACTGGTAACTGAAGAGAAATAACTCCTCTTTGGCATCTTATAAAACAGTTGATGGTAGTGAATAAGCTCTCTTCAGCCTTAATTACAATGAAAAATATGGCAACTAGGTATACATCTGTATAATTCTCTTGTAAATTTTAAGTGTCCCCAGATGAATACTACATTCACATCTCTTCAGACATCACAGATTACTGTTGCTAGTGTAAATGATGTACAACTAAATAAAGATTAATAGCCAGCTATTCCTAAAGATGTCTAAGGTCAAAGGAAAGACTGAAATGTCCGATTTCTCTTTTCTTATGGACTGTTTAGTATTTCTTGATAGAAGTGGTCTGTGCAGCTGCTCATCCATATTTTTAAAGATTTATTTATTTATTTTATTGGACTTTTAGCCCTCCCTCCACTGCACAGCAAGGCCCAGGGTGGCTAAGTTTAAAAACATTTCATAGATGGTTTAAAACAGATTAACCCAACGCCAAATTAGATTTTTAAAATCAGACAGCGACTTATCCAAAGTGAGGTTGTGCCACCTGTGTGTCAGTGGAGACTGGTACAGTGACACAGTGGATGGTAGAGAGGTGATTGGTGACTGGGGGAGGCCAGTTTAGATGGAACCTTCACTTCCTCAGCCCTATGCCTGGCAAAACATTTCTGTTTTACAGGCCCTGCGGAACTGAATCAGATTCTGCAAGGCCTGGATCTCATCTGGGAGGGCATTCCACTAGGCCAGGGCCAGAGCTGAAAAGGCTCTGGCCTGATTTGAGGCTAGACAAACACTTTTTGGGCTGGGGACCACCAGAAGGGTATTATTCATAGAGCACAATGCTCTCTGGGGGGTGTACCAGGAGAGATGGTCTCAAAGATATTTGGTCCCAGACCATTTTGGGCTTTGAAGGTTAAAACCAAGACCTTGCATCTGATCCAGTATTCAACTTGGAGCCAGTGCAGCTGTCGGAGCACCGGTTGTATGTGAGCTTTCAATGGAGTACTTGTAAGCCCACATGCCGATTGAAATAGAATCCAACGAAGACGGAGGTCCTGTGCCTGAGTTGGAGTGGATTGGGGGTAGGGATCCCACTACTGACCTTTGATGGGGCGCCGTTGGTGCCAGCGCTGAGGGTCAGGAGTTTGGGAGTGCTCCTGGACGCCTCAACAATGGAGGATCAGGTAGCAGCCACTGCCAAATTGGCCTTTTACTACCTTCGGCTGATTAGGCAGTTGGTTCCATTCCTCGAATGCAATGATCTGGCAACAGTGATCCATGCAATGGTCACCCTGAGGCTAGACTACTGCAATGCTCTCTACATGGGGCTGCCCTTGGTGCAATTCCAGAGGCTGCAGCTGGTGCAAAATGCGGTGGCCAGGCTGTCGATGGGTCTCCCTATGTGAGACCACATCCAGCCTGTGCTGAAGGCATTGCACTGGCTGCCAATAACATACTGGATTCGCTTCAAGGTGCTGGTTTTGACCTTTAAAGCCCTTTATGGTCAGGGACCTGCCTACCTCAACTTTCTTCACATGTTCCCCAGAGAGCACTGTGGTCTAGGTCGCAAAATCATCTGCCCCCCACCCAGTCTCAAGGACGCTAGGCTGGTATCGACCAGGTCCAGGGCTTTTTGGGGGCAGCTCCAACTTACTGGAATTAGCTTCCGGATGAGATCAGGGCCCTGCGGGATCTCTCACAGTTCTGCAGGGCCATGAAAATGGAGCTCTTCCATCAGGCATTTAGCCAAGGAGCTGTGCCCCATCATCTTTGCCCTGTGCCAACTTTGTTCCAGTCTGAGCCCATCAATAGTGGAGGTACTGCTGTATGTGCACTTTATTACAGTCATGAGGCCATCATCATATTAATGGTAGGGCGGGGTAAAAATCAATCAATCAATCAATAAATAAATAAATATCATTGCATTCTGAACCAGTTGGAGTTTCTGGGTCAGTCCAAGGATAACCCTGCATACAGCAAGTTACAGTAGTCTAGTCTGGAGGTGACCATTGCATGGAACAAGACAGGAAGGGAACCAGTTGGTGGACCTGGCACAGATGGAGAAATGCCAGTCTGGCAACATGTAATCAGAGCCTCCATTGAGAGGGAGGCATCCAGAAACACTTCTAAGCTCTTCACAAGTGGTCTTGGTCTTCACAAGTGGTCTTGGTGTTAACGGCTCACTGTCAAGGGCTGAAAGTTGGCATCCCAACCTGGGGTCTCCCCAGCTCAGTTTCAGCTGGGTCTGCTTCAACCAACCAACCACAGCCTCTAGCCCCCTGACCAGATTGTCTGGGGTAGCATTTGGCTGGATGTCCATCAATAGATACAGTTGGGTGTCATCAGTGTACTGGTGACATCCCAGCCCAAAGCTCCACATCAGCTGGGTGAGGGGGTGCATATAGATGCTGAATAACATAGGGGAGAGGATTGCCTCCTGAGAGACTCTGCACACCAAAGGGTGTTGTGTTGAGACTCTGTCCCCAAATGCCACCCTCTATCCCTGACCGTGGAGAAATGAGACAAACCATTTCAAGGCTGTCCCACAAATCCCAATGTTGGCAAGGTAATGGGTCATTAGGTCATAATCAACCATGTTGAATGCTGCTGTGAGATCGAGCAAAAACAGCAGTGCTGACCTGCCATAGTCCAGGTGTGTATGGAGGTCTTCAGTGCCATCTCCATTCCATAGCCAGGGCAAAAGCCGCATTGCAAGGGATCAAGGACCAAGGTGTCATACAGGTATACCTGGAGTTGTTCTGCTGACGCTCTCTAAACGACTTTGCCCAGGAACAAAAGTGTTGTGTAGTGGGTTTGATGCATTGAAGAATCAGGAAACAGTGTGATTATCAGCACATAGTTTACTGGTACACAACAGAACAGAAAATACCGCCGGATGGCCAACTATATTCAGTCCCCGTGGACCACCCACAGATCCCATTGGTGGGTTTAAACTTCCCACCAAGGTTCCTACTGGTGACCGCTTGAGGTTTCAGGATCCTAGTCCCTATTGTCTCTTGAGACCCAAGCTCTGGTAATGTTGCTGTTGCCTAGTGGTGGTCAGCGGACATAACACCCCTCCCCCTGTAGTTCAAATGCAGCCTATGTGACATAGTCCTTTAGGTAGGTGGGGGGCCGGCACTTTCGCATGGAATGCCTCGAAGTCAGAACCAGGACAATGGGAGGCCTGTCCTGCCCCGTGCCCGGAGTACTAGGAGGGGGAGGCAGCGGAGCCTTATCTGGTTCCGGGGTGGAGGGGGCATGCTCCTGCAGACTCCCATTGGAAGTTTCCCATTCTGGGATGTCTGGCAGCTCCCACTCAGTGGCCCTTGGGGCCGGGACCTAAGCCGGAAGCATGCGCATGCGCAGCTGGTTGACATGCTTCCACAGGACCTGTCCACAGTCTGTCAAGACCTCGTAGAACACGGGACCGGTGGGGTGGATGACTCAGCCAGCAATCCATTTAGGGCCTTTGCCATAGTTCCTGATGTAGACAGGGTCCTCCTGGAAGAATCCCTGTAGCACCTCCCTCTGCTTGGACAAATTGCGTGACTCTGGGGCCCTGTCAGGATGCAGTCTGTCCAAGAGGATCGCAGGTCACTGACTCATGAGGAGTTCTGTGGGGCAGCGCCCACTGACAAGGTTTGGAGTTATCTGTTGCACCAGGAGGAGGCGTGCCAGACAGAATTCCCAGTACCCTTCCATCAGCCGGCTGAGGGCTTCCTTGGTGGTGCGCACCATCCGTTCTGCCTGGCCGTTGGTAGTGGGGTGAAATGGGGCGGACCTTACATGCTGGATCAGATTGCTGCGGAGGAACTCCTGGAATTCCTCCGAGGTGAACGCCGTCCCGTTGTCCGATATGATGGTGTCTGGCAACCTGTGGGTGGCGAAGATCTTGTGGTAGCGCCCGGATGGTGGCTTTGGAGGAGGTGCCAAAGACTGGGCTGATTTCCAACCATTTCGAATAAGAGTCCACTGTTACTAAAAACAACAGTCCATGGAATGGCCCGCAAAATCCACATGGAGCCTTGACCACCGCATCTGGGTGGATTCCCAGGCTTGAGTGGGTGCACTTGGCGGATTGGGCCTGACAGCCTGGCAAGTCTGGTAGTGCTTTACCCAAGCCTCCACCTCCGCATCTATCCCTGGCCACCATATGTAGCTGTGGGCCAGGGCCTTCAACCAGACGATGCTGGGATGGGCCTCATGTAGAGCCTGCAGGACTCTGTGGCGTAGTATGCTGGGGACGACTACCCTGTCTCCCCACAATAAACAGCCCTTGTACGTGGACAACTCATCCCGGTGGGCAGCAAAGACAGTGAACTCAGGTCCATCTGTTGCTGCAGGCCACCCCCTCACCATCCAGCCCAAAACCCGGGAGATGACGGAGTCCCTGGCCGAGTAGCGGGCGACGTCCACTGCCTGGAGGGGGGAAATGGGAAGGTCCTCAACTTGCAGAATGTGGTGGGCTGGAGCCAGGTCATCCTCCATGGACAGCAAGGGCAGGTGGCTCAAGGCATCAGTGTGGCCCATAGCCTTGCCTGGGCGATGCTGCAGGGTGTAAGATTAGTCGGACAAGAAAATGGACCACCGCAGGACCCACGGGGAAAGGACCTGCAGAGTCCACTGATCAAAAGCAAAGAGGCTAAGGAGGGGGCGATGGTCCGTGACTATGGTGAGGGGCCGGCCATACACAAAGTCATGAAACTTTTTTACTCTGGCCACGATCGCCAGGCCCTCCCTGTCAATCTGGTCATAGTTCCGCTCAGCCGTCTACAGCATCCAGGAGTAGTAGGCGACGGGCAGCTCCCGGCCATCTGGGAGATGGTGGGCTAACACCGTGCCGATGCCGTAGGGGGACACGTCGCAGGCCAGAACGACCGGCAGGGACTCATTGAAATGTGCCAGAACTTTATTAGAGATAAGCAGCGCTTTGACCTCCATGAAAGCAGCCGCCTTCCAGGAGGCGATGCAAGGGTTCCACTACCGTTGCCTTGTGGGGGAGGTGTCAGCGAGCTGCCATTGTGTTCTGTGTTACCTGTACGGCTGTACAGTTCATTCCCCACCCTCTGCCTGCTAGCTTGTATTTTACTCTGCTGTAACGCTGAAGCCAAACATCTGGAGGACGTGGTGTAGGAGGCGAGCTTGAATGCTAGCTTGTTGCTTTTAGAGCCTGGGAACTGCACCTGTGTTATGTCTGGAGATAGTAGTGTTCCCAGGGATTGAGCGCGCAACCGTTTCCTTTCCCCGCCAGCGGGAAAGTGATCCATTGGTTCGGTACCTGGTTCAAATCCCTTTATTATACTTGCCCTGGCTGTTTGTACCCATTCCTAACAAAGGACTTGTTTGAGTATCTTTCCAAAGCTTTGAAATAAATTTTGCTTTTCTGAAACGTGGATTTATTCTCGATGCTTGGGGATCCAACATATTGTTAGGAATCCTATTATTTTCCTATCGTCCCGAGTCTGACGAAGTCATGAGCGGGACAGAGGGAAAAATACCTACAACGGAGGGGGACACGGGATCGGTCCCAACTACCTCCACGCAGTTGATAACCACCGGCATGACTACGGTGCCTATGTCGGGCGCGGTGGGGGGAACGATTCCCCGTCTGCCTTCGTATTTGGCCTGGCCGCCTCCAACCCCTTCGCACTGGGGCTC
>NW_015177024.1:334768-348681 GCF_001447785.1 Gekko japonicus | reverse complement strand
ATGCTAGCTTGTTGCTTTTAGAGCCTGGGAACTGCACCTGTGTTATGTCTGGAGATAGTAGTGTTCCCAGGGATTGAGCGCGCAACCGTTTCCTTTACCCGCCAGCGGGAAAGTGATCCATTGGTTCGGTACCTGGTTCAAATTCCTTTATTATACTTGCCCTGGCTGTTTGTACCCATTCCTAACAAAGGACTTGTTTGAGTATCTTTCCAAAGCTTTGAAATAAATTTTGCTTTTCTGAAACGTGGATTTATTCTCGATGCTTGGGGATCCAACAGGAGGAAGGCGTGGTTGAAGTTTAAAAGTCCCAGGAACGCCTGCAGTTCCGCTTTGGATTTGGGTGCGGGTGCCTCCACGATGGCTTTAATTTTGTCCCTACCAGGATGTAGGCCATCCGCGTTAACTGTGAACCCCAAAAAGTCCATTGATGGCACCCCAGGAGGCATTCTTCCTGCTTCACCTTTAGGCCCGCCTCGTGGAAACGGCGGAGGACGGTGTGCAGCTGGGCAGTGAAGTCAGCAGGCATTTCCGCGGCAATCAACACATCGAAAAATGGTGTGACCCCCAGGATCCCTTTCAAAAGAGAGTCTATTAGTTGTTGGAAGAAGCCCGGGGCCACGCTCACCCCAAACTGAAGTCTTTTTACTTTGAAAGCCCCTCTATGAGTGACAATAGTTTGTGCTGCTGCGGTGGCGTCATCCACCGGGAGATGCTGGTAGACCTGGGCCAGATCCAGTTTCCCAAAAAATCTTTGCCCCTGCCAGGGAGGCTAGCACGTGCCTGACAACCGGGACCGGGTAAGCATGGTCCTGAAGTGCCTTATATAACGTTCACTTGTAATCTGCACAGATGCAGACGTCCCCGTTTGGCTTAACTGGGGGTGACTATGGGGGTCTCCCACACAGTTGGGAGACCGGCTCCAAGACCCCTTGACCCACAAGGCGGTCCAACTCCACGTCTATTTTTGGACATAGCACGAACGGAACTGTCCTGGAGCGCATACGGATGGGAGCCACATTAGGGTCAAGTTGCAGTGACACCGGAGGGCCCGTATAGCGACCCAGGGTCCCGTCAAAAATGGACAGGAACTTGTCGCAGACCTCTCAGAAGTCCTGCAAGGCGCAGAGCTGTACTCTTTCCATCGAAATTCCCAAGGGGGCGAACCATGCACAGCTGAGGAGGCTTACCAGGTCCTCCACGACCACCACCAAGTCCAAATGGCCATCAAACCCCTTATACTGGACCCGGAAACTCCCCGCACCCTTTATTAGAATGCGGTTCCTCTGAAAGTCTGTCAGGGTGAGGGTAGATGGGCTCAGGCAGGGCCCCCCATGGGGGCGGAGTCTCTTAAGAGTCTCCTCTGATATAATGGAGGGCGCGGAGCCGGAATCAAGCTCCAAAGTGCAGGGGGACCCCTCTATTTGGACCCAGGCCTGGATCTTTGGGGCAGAGGACTGGCTTGGAAGTCTCAGTACCTGTTCGACTGGATTCGACTGGATCGCGCTTCAGTATTGTGTGTATGTGATTTATATATTTTAAGTAAAAGACAGATTATTTTGGAACCACCAGCCTCGACTATTTTACTGGTAAATCCCTGGGGTGGACTGGACCTTGGTATAGCTGGCAATTACCCAGAGTAAAATTTGCAAACTGCTGTAGATAAAGCAGTTCGGCTAACAGTACAGATAGACTACCATAACAACAGTCTCATAAAAGGAAAAAATTAGCTTTACTCTTATTTGCAGTCATTGATTACAAAAAAGAAAAGCACAGAGGTGAGCCAAAAAAAAAAAGATATCTGAGAACTACTGAGCAATAGGAGAATAAAATGAGTGATAAAGGCAATCCTTTCTACCTACATCTTAAACACCAACCTGTGTGATGGTGAGTTACAAAGAATAATCTTAGAATGAACAGATTTCTGTTTCAGACCATGTTTAAACCTCTTTTTTTCTCAGCCATTCTCAGGCTCCCCCCCCTCCATTCAAGTCTCTCATGTTATTAAAACTCTCCCATTCCAAAGTCTTCTTCACGCATCATTTCCAAGATCACTTTTCTTTCCTTCCTCCAGAAAAAAAACAAATCCCTTCTTAGACCAAGGACAGAATTTTTCTTTAAATCCTTTCAGACCCCTTACAACCTATCAGTTAGAAATTTACCAATATCTAATTCCACATGGGCAGCTGTGTTAATCTGGAGTAGCAATGTAAAACAGGAGTCCAGTGGCACTTTAGAGATGAACAGAATTTATTCCAACAAAGACTTTTGTAAATCAGAGCTCATTTCATCTGATTCTTGAATAAATTTTATAAGTCTCTAAGGTTCCACTGGAGTCCTGTTTTAATCTCTAAGAGATTTGGTTTATTGATTAATACACACAGGTCCGAGTGCTATGAGAAGAACTCTTTGGTTCTGTTGGCTACCCCATATTGACACAGAAACAGCATCTTGCCAGCCTGGCAGACTAAAGGCCAGAGAGACAAACTTAATCTACAAAAGTAGGTTTCACAGGTTTCTAAGCTTTCACAGAGTGAAAACTGAACATGTGGATTTGTCATAGATTACTCACCCTTGGGCCTTGTGAATTTTGCAAGTTTCAACAATTAATAAAAAATAAGTAATACTCTGGACTGCTAAGGTTCAGGGTAATTTAGATGAAAGCTGGAAATGGAACAGAGTCAAACTCCTACTGAATTTTAAAAGGCATAAAAGACTATTATAATCCTGTATAGATGCCTTGAATCCTAAATTCTACATTAGGGTCATGGTAATGGCTTAGTGTTTTATGAGCATTTGTGGTCTTGGGGCACCATCACTTTAAACTTCGCCTCAAGCCAAAATAAATCTTAATGTTGTAAACTGTATAGTAACATAATTGCCTTGTTCAGCAGCAGTCATATTTCCCCCTTATTGTCACTAATATCTTGCTGTGGCAAAATAAAAAAAAAGGAATCCTGCATATTTTGCACTGACAAGTCAAGCAGAGCAGGTTTTAAAAGTTGAAAAACCTTTTTCCGTGGATTAAAAAAAAAAAAAGTTGAAAAAATTGTGATTTCTTTTTCCTTCCATTTTAAAATGTTTTAACCCTAGAACTGTGAGTTGCCACTAAACTATTTTCCAGTGAAGCAAAACAGGAAGATTGAAGCAATTAAACGACTCTTTCTAGTTCTTGGGTAATTAATTGCTGGCATTAAGCCAAATATAGAATGTTAACATCCACCCACCCCAGTATTGTTAACATTGCATTGTGTCCCTCTTAGGTCATGGGCAGGAACATCCCTCTAAATAATTTGCATTATTTTTTAAAAAGCTTGATGGCTTCTGCACAGGATTCTGGACCTTGACTTCTTCCAGTGCATGTTACAAGTTTACTTCTCACTGGAACATATTGAGAGAGCCGGTATTTTATATATACCAAAATATTTGCTGGTGTGTGGTGCACATTAGTTTGCTTGTATCTGTCTGTCTCTCTGTTTGTCCAGACTGACGGACAGACAGACACACATACACATTTCTCTATCTATGTGGAATTGAAGCATCAGGCATGGGATTCAAAGTGGACAGGGAGGCAAAAACAGCCCTGGAAAGTGTGCTGTCCTGTCCTGGAAAAATGGGGGAGGAAACAAGTAGGCTTGCTGTGGTTTCCACCCCATTCACACCTGCCTACATTGTGTTGGGTGGGAGTCACTGGCTTGCAGTGATGGTGGCTCACACTCGCCTGTCTTGTGTGGGGCAGTGGCTGCTGGGTTATGGAGGCAGTAGCTCCAGTGCTTCTTGTGGGGGCTGCTGGCTCATAGCAGCACACAGAAAAGTCATATTTTAAAACCAAGTAATTAAAGGCAGAAGAAAATCCTAGTGTTTCCTGTATTGTAGTCCAGTTGTTTACTGGTTTCTATATTAAGATTGCCACCAGGCCTGGAGAAAAATCCTCTTTAACAGAGGCTTACTGCATGGAAATAGTCAGCCTAAGCTTTTCCTGGCATGGAGATAAATATCACCTGGTAAATAATATATCATTAAATCTCTATTAAAGGGAGATGACAGTTTCTTTCCCAACCCTATTTCACATGAGAATAAATAGACTATACACTCATGAAAAACATGTGTACTTAGAAGACAATCATGTTGATTGCAAAGAGACGTACTCCCAAGTAATGTTCAGAGAGTTTCAATTTTGCAGTGCAATCCTCCATATGTTTACTCTGGAATAAATTTCTTGGGCTTGGGAGCAAACAGATCTTTCTGCATTCTGATCTACAGCATTCCTTGAAATGCTTCTGAGTGTATGGGGGAGATTTTTGGATGCTTCTCAGGAATAGGGGGAGAATTTGCAAGAATTACCCCTCTCTCATCACAAGAAACATTTGGACTCAAGCATTGTGTCAAAGGAATTTATTCCTGGGTAAGTGTGTACAGGATTGCTCCAATGCTAGATAGTAGGCCTTTTTGAACTCAGTAGGGTTTCGAAGTAAATATGCATAGGCTTCCATTGTTATTTGCATAATAATTTCTCATGTCTTTGGCATAAGACTTCCAACTAGGGATGCTCAGATTCCAGTGGGTTGAATTTGCATTGTAATTGCTAGTTATAAATATCCCCCCAGACTGATAGATGATCGGATTGAGTCATTGGAGTTTAGTGGGCAGCTGCACGTCTAGCACAACAGCACACACAAATGAACAATTGGCTTTTGCTCATGCTTGACATAGCAAAGGGGCATGTGAGTTACATTTTCCCCATGGCTGCTTTAACACCAAGGATTTTCTTCCCACTTGGGCACTTAATTCCTGAGATAGAAAGACCTCCCTACAAGTGCCTGGTTTATGAATTTCTTCCTAATTTTGGGACCCATTTCTGCATATGACTACTCCCCCCATATTGTACATCACTTTTCAATACACATTTCTTCAGGGTTTTTTTGGGTGGGAGCTGTTTCTGCAGTAGAAAGCTCCACCCCTCCAACCCGTATACAAAAATGCTTCCAATTTGTGCTCCATTTCTGCATTGAAAACCTGTCCCCCACAATGAATTTCTTCCCATTTTTGCTCCATTTCAGCATTGGACCACTGCAACTGTTTTTCACTTTAGGTCTCTGTTCCTACACAAGAAAACTCCACCTCCATCCCACTGCCTGGTTAATGATAGTTTATATTGAGCTCTGCAAGGTAGCAGGCCTTTCTCGAGTGACAAAGTGTCTGGAATGAGGGAATAAACAGATGAGTTTACCAGACGTGCAAGTAAGTGGCAATGTGTGTGTGTGAATATAAAATTCTATCAAGCTAAGCTAAGTGAAAAGGGTTAAAATAGTAAGGAAGGCATTAAAATTCCTTTAGGTACCAACATTGTGTAACTTCTCAGTGTTATAGCTGCTCACACCACTCAAAGGTAGCTAATTTGAGTCCTAATTTTAGTTCTGTTCCAATAGTAAGGTGGGCAAATAGTTAAAAATACCTTTAGTTACCAACATTGTGTAACTTCTCAGTGTTGTAGTTGTACAAGCCACTTAGATGTACCCGATTTTAGTTCTAATTTTAATTCTGGTCTATTTTTTGGTCTAGTTCTAATTTTAGCTGCTCAGCTAATTTTAGTTCTAAAAAGGCTCAGAGGTTCTTGGCGAGTTTTACTGCAGTACAGGAAGGGTTAAACAGAGGTTCAAACAAAGGACAAAGATTAAAACTGAGGTCAAAGGGCTTTCTTAAGCTCTAATATCACTTTGGAACTTTACTACACCTATAGATTAAAGTACTAATATGAGAGACTAGGGATAGTGAGTTCATAGATAAGGTTAAGCCTTAGGCAGGTTTTTGTAACAGAAAAAGGAAAGCAAATAACAAAACAAACTGTAGTTAGGGTTTAAATACAGCTAAGGCTTAAAAACAGAACAGGGGGTCCAATTTTAAACTAATTCGTTAAAGAACAGTTGTTTTCCCCCTACAAGAAAACAAGTAATGTACCTCTGTAACTGCTGAGGCTATTCAGCTAGAGCACCTTTAATCCAAGCCTAGAAGGGCTAAATTAACATTTGAAATTAAATTAACTTTTGAAGTAAAAGGCAGCCTGAGAAGGAGAGGAAGTCTGAGCAGCTCCCTTTCAGCAAGACCTATTGTTAATCAACTAGGGGCTGACTCACTCATCCTCCTTTATTGGTCAGCTCCCAATCAGTGTGATTGGCTCCAGTGGGGGGATTTGTTTTGGCCCAAGCTATTTACTTCGGGTTTCTATGAGCAGGCTCAGCTCCAGTGACAAAGTCTCTGGAACAAGGGAATAAACAGGTGAGTTTAGCAGATGTGAGGAAGCCAGGGTACTAGTCTCTGCACATCCCTAAAAGGGTAAGCAGACTTTCCACAAACAAATTGACATAAATAGGAAGTTTTATTAAAAGGGGGATTAAAAAACCCCAAATAATGAAAAAGCAATTGTGAAGGTAGAATGCCAGCAGGGGGTTGGGGACTATTCGGTCTATTGCACCGAATGTAACATGTATGACTATCTGCCAGATTGACAGGAGTCATGGGTGTGTGCTTGGTGCAAGCTCCTAGTTCTCAGGGAATGAGTTCGCACCCTTGAGGCCAAGGTGGCTGACCTGGAGAAGCAGAGACAGTTAGTTAGGTACATGTATAAGACTCTTGGGGACTTGTTAAATGTATCCCACTCCAAGAATAGCAGCCCAAGAATGCTGATGAAAAGGGAAATGTCCCCTCAGAAGGGAGCCCTTCTTCAGTTAGTGAACTGGTATCCTTTTATACCAAGGAACCATTCCTGGCCAGGGAGGGAAGGGGGCTCTTAGTAGTTGATGGTTTGATCCTTAGGCATGTAGATAGATGGGTAACAATCCCATGCACTGACTGCATGGTGACTTGCCTGTCTGGTGTGAAGGTAGCGGACATTACATGTGGTCTAAATAGGCTGGTAGACAGTGCTGGGGAGAAGTCAGTGGTCATGTTACATGGTGGCACTAGTGATGTGGGGGAATGTAGTTGTGTGGTCCTGGATGAAAAATTTAGGCTGCTAGGCAGGAGACTCAAGGCCAGGACCTCCAAGGTAGCCTTCTCTGAAGTGCTGCCTGTTCCATATGTGGGCCCAACTAGTCAGGAACAAATTAGGAGTCTCAATCAGTGGATTAGAAGATGGTGGAGGGAGGAAGGGTTTTAGTTAGGCATTGGGATACTTGTTGGAACAAGCAGGACCTGTACAAAAAAGACAGCCTCTACATGTCCCAAGAAGGAACAGGCTGCTGGTTATTGGGGGAAAGCTGACAGGAAATGAAATGTCTCTGGCTTGGGATGGCTCATCTCAAAGAGATGAAGGGGTAACTGTTACTGTTCTAGAGGGACACTGATTAGGACTGGCCACTGAGATACAAACAATACTGACTGCTTGGCAAGGTCTAGAGGACACAGGAAGAATGTTGCAGGCATAATGTGTCTGGGAAATTAGCAAGTGGTTAAGACGCTGAACTGCAGGCTGTGGTAGGTCAGTAGTTCAGCAGTTCGAGACCCGAGTTGCCGCATGACGGAGTTCGAAAGCAAGAAATTGCAAGTAGATAAATAGGTACCACTTTGGTGGGAAGGTAACAGCGTTCCGTGCGCCTTGGTGTTTAGTCATGCCAGCCACATGACCACGGAAACGTCTTCGGACAGCGCTGGCTCTTCGGCTTTGAAATGGAGATGAGCACCGCAACCCTAGAGTCGGACTCGACTGGCTTTCGAGCAAGGGAACCTTTACCTTTACCTATATAAAAATGCTAGAAGTGTCTGTGATAAAATGGTGGAGCTGGAATGCTTAGTGTCAGAGGAGAACATAGACATTGTGGGCATTTCAGAAACTTTGTGAGATGAGGATAATCAGTGGAATAAAGTGATTCCTGGATATAAAATATATTAGAAGGACAGGGAGAGAAGGGTTGGAGGTGGAGCAACTGTATATGTCAGAGAAGGTATACAGTCCAGTTAGATTGAGAATGTTAAAAAAATTAGATTCACTTACAGAAATGCTCTGGGTGGAAACAGTGTGCCCAAAAGGAAGCTTAACTCTGGGAGTTAACTTGTCCACCAGATCAAAGGTTAAAAGATTATTTAAAAACAGCAAAACAATTAACGAAAGCAGCTAGACAAAATAATTGTGTCATAATAGGTGATTTAACTACCCACACATTGATTGAGTCAATATGTATTCAAGTCAGGAGAAATTGATTGGGTTTCTAGATACTCTCAATGACTGTGCCATGGAGCAGATGGTCGCTGAACCTACCAGGGGTTAGGTGATCCTGGACTTGCTCCTCAGTAATGTCCAGGACCTGGTGACAGATGTAGATGTGATAGCATCAGTTGGGAACAGTGACCATAATGCTATTAAGTTTAACATTTATGTAAATAGGGAATTGCCAAAAAAGACCAACACAACAAATATAACTTTAGAAGGAGTAACGTCTCTCAAATGAGGGGGCTTGTGAAGAAGAAATTGAAAGGAAAGGTAAGGAGAAAACTTCAGGAAGCTTGGAGACTATTTAAAACTACAATCCTAGAAGTTCAGATAAAATGTATACCACAGGTTAGGAAAGGTACAAATAGCTATTAAAAAAGACCTGCATGGTTAACGAACAAAGTAATGAAAGCAGTAAAAGGTAAGAAAGATTCTTTTAAACAGTGGACAGCTAGTCCAGAGGAGGTAAATAAAACGGAGCACAGGCTTTGGCAAATAAAATGCAAGTTGGTGATCAGACAGGCAAAAAGAGACTATGAGGAATGTATTGCCACAAACATAATAAACATTTCTTCAAATACATTAGCAGAAGGAAACCAGCCAGTGAAGCATTGGGAATTTTGGGTGACCAAGGGGTAAAAGGATTACTAAAGGATGACAGGGAAATGGCAGAGAAACTGAAGGCTTTTTCTTTGCCTCTGTCTTCACTGGCGAAGGTGGGAGATGCTTGCCCACTCCAGAACTGCCGATTTCAGGGGGGATATTGAAAGAACTGAGTTGGATTGAGGTGATGGGAGAGAAGGTCCTGCAACTGATGGACAAATTAAAAGCTGACAAATCACCAGGCCCACATGGCATACATCCAACTTGGCATCCACATGGCATACATCCATTCTGAAAGAACTCAAATGTGAACTTGTGGATCTCTTGACAAAAACACACAATCTATCACTAAAATCTGCCTATGTTCCCAAGGACTGGGAGGTAGCTAATGTAACCCCCATCTTTAAAAAAGTTTCCAAAGGCAATCTGGGAAATTTCATGCTGATCAGTCCAATGTTGATACTGGGTAAATTGGTGGAATCCGCTGCTTTTTTAATATTTGTGTTTCTGTGTGCTTTGTGTGCTTGCCTGGAAGTCATGGTTGACCTCTGGTGACCCCTACTGGGGGCTTGGACATTTTTCAGAAAGGTGGCTTGATTAGCCTGCCTCTGTGTCCCACCTCTGGTATTCCTTGGGGGTCACTCTTCTAAGTACTTGCTAGAGTCTTCCAAATACTTGTTTAGCTTCCAAGATCTGACAAGATCGGGCTCGCCTGGGCTATCCAGGTCACAGCAGTGAAATCTGTTATTAAAGATAGAATTAGTAGATACATTGATGAACAAAAGCTATTGAGGAAGAATCAGCATAGATTCTCTAAAGGAAGATCTTGTTTCACTACCTTTTAGAGTTCTTTGAGGGGGTGAACAAGCATGTGGACAGGGGTGACATAATAGATATTGTTTACTTCAACTTCCAGAAAGCTTTTGATAAAGTTCCTCATCAAAGGCTCCTAAATAAACTCAGCAGCCGTGGGATAAGAGGATAAGTCCTCTTGTGGATTAAAAACTGATTAATTGGCAAGAATCTGGCCCCGCATGAGACAGCCCAGCATGTCTCGTGGGGGCCGCGTTTGCCTCCTCGTGAGGAGGGTAATCAGGCAGACTGCGGTGGAGCTTCTGCTCCAATAGGGGGAGTGGAGCCTGGCAGCCTTAATAGGCTTGCTCCGCTCTCCTCGCAGTCCGTTGATCGCCTCGTGCTCGGTGACAGCTTGCCTTGAGTAGAGCTCCGAGCACGGCATCTCCTGTCTCTTCGGGCTCGCCTTGAGCCTGGGGCAGCTGTGGAGAGTTTCAGGGGACGACGCAGTGTCTTGTGGGCTGTCCGACTGTGCCGCGTGCTTTTAAAGGGCCCCGGTTCTGTCGGCACGTCTTTCGGCTCCTCCTGAGGGCCAGAGGGGATTCCCCCCCCCCGTTAGATTGGAGCGCTTGGTGAACGAGCCCGGCTTCGTTGAGAGGCTTGGGAGTGTGACAGCTCCATTTTAAAACATTGTGAGGGAGCGTTTGAGCGGCCTAGTGATATAGCTGGTCGGCGGTGCACTTGATCTCCCGGCTTCTAGCTGGTGTGGCTCCTTGTTTTGGCTCCTTCAGAGGCTGGAGCAGGGAAGCGTCGGGCTGTTGGGCCGTCTTTAAAGGGCCTGGGAGCTGTCTAACGCAGCGGCGCCGAGAGAGTCAGGCCGTTGGGGCCCGAGGAGACGGTTCGTGGAAATCGACGCAGCGGTGACGGCGGCGGACGGTGCAGCACTGAGCGGCCCCCTTTGTGGGCTGCTCCAATGAGTTAAAAGAAACACATTGACCTCCCCCCCCATTCAAGCCGGGCTGCTTTCTGCTACCCCGGTTGCTGTAGGCGGTTGGTGAGGCCGCGGGGCCCTGGTGGTTAGCTTTGGGTTGTTTCATTCCCCCCTTTTTACTTCACTCCTAACGTTGTGTCGGGGAGGCGGGCGGCCATTGTGAGGACCGCTGGTAACACACATCCTCTGTTGCTGGGCAGGGGTAGTTTGAAAGGTGGCCATTTTACATTGGTGTTCAGTGGAGGCCATTTTGAGAGGACTTTTGTGGGCGGCCATTTTGGGTGGTGCATTTGTGTGCTAACAGGCAGGCACCCCCCTTTTTTTGTGTGATTCCTGATTATAATGGTATCTAAGAAAGGGAAAGGAGGGGCGAAAAGAAAAGGGCCCGCACCTAAGAGGCCAATGCCAGCTCCCCCGCCTGTAAATGTTCCTTCATCATCTGACGATGAGGACGAGAGGGCAGAGCAGCGTGCAATTTTAGATAGGCTTGCTGCTTTGGAGCAAGCTAAGTCTGATGTGGTTCCCGCCCCCCATCAAGTGGTTCCAGTGTCGGACCGCAAGAAAAAACATCTGGCTGAGAGGAAGAAGGATAGGGATGAGATCGTTAAACGACTTTCTTTGCTTGAATCCAGGTCTGAGGCTGTTGTGCCTGATGATGGGAATGAGGCCGGGGCGTCTGGAGCAGCTGCAGGCGAGGAGGATCCTGCGCCAGTGGAAGTGGTGGAGCACGTCCAGCCTGGTCCTAGTGGTACGTGGGATCCGGCGCTGCAGATGAGCTTGATGTGGCCGTGGGGGCCTTGGGGTCAGGGTGCTGGCTCTGCCTCACAGAGCGGCGCTGCTAAAAGCTCTGGCAATAATACGCAGTCCTGGGCTTGGGGCCCTCCTTCACAAGCTATGCAGTCCCCCGGGGGTCTGTTCCAGCTGGTCCTTGAGGTAGTGTAGGGTGTACCCCCCCTTGGATGAACCCTTACACGGCTGCGGCTGCTTCAGCGATGCCTTTCGGTGATACCGCCTTGCCGTTAGGCGATCACCTTTTACCGCAACAAAAGAAAAAATATGTAAAGGTGAGTTCATCGACCTCTTTAGCCTTCTCTACCAGGATTTAGAGAAGAAGGATAAAGAGGAGATGGATGATAAGGAAAAGGAGATATTGAGGAGAAAGAAGGTCGATAGGACGTGGGCCAACTGGCTGGCAGGATATCTGATTTATGCTGGTGTGTTGTCCCGTTCTCAGCCTTTGAGGTCACCGGCGTTGTTCCAGTACTTTGACATAATTTATAAGGCCTATACAGGCTTCCCGGGCCCTGCATGGCTTAAATATGATGAGGAGTTCTGGATGAGGGCTGCTATGAATCCCATGCTGCCATGGGATAGGATGCATCCTCATCTGTGGCTTCAAATTATGTCCACGCCTGACTTAGCGGCTGTTGAACGCTCACATAGTGGCCACATTGTGCAGCGTTTACAGGGGGCCAATACTTCCCGTGGTGGCACGGGGCAGGCGGTTCAACCCTGCTTGCTCTGTTGGGATTTTGGGTCCCGAGGGGTATGTGATAGGAAGTCATGCCCATTCCGGCATGAATGCCCTGTGTGTGGCGGCCCCCACCCCTTCCAATCTTGTCCGAGGAGAAAGCCGGGCAGGAATCAGAGGCAGAGAGGACGGGGCGGTTCATTCTCCACCGCTGGTAAAGGGCCCCAGTCCAATAAGCCTGACGGCTCTTGAAGCTTGGCTGCGGGAGTACCCTAAAGTAGTGGATAAAGTTTACTTGTTAGATGGTTTCACGTTTGGTTTTCGAATCCCCTTTCAGGGAGTTAGGGCCCCCTTTATGGCCTCCAATCTTAAATCAGTTAAGGGAATGGAGTCGGTGGTGAGGAAAAAGATTGACAAGGAATTGGAAGAGGGCCGTGTTCTGGGCCCATTTTCTGCACCACCGATCCCTAATTTGAGAGTTTCTCCTCTGGGGATTGTGCCTAAAAAAGCACCCAGTGAATTTCGTTTAATTCACCACCTTTCATATCCCCGAGGTGATTCAGTTAATGATGCCATCCCTGATGATCTGTGCACGGTGAGGTACACCTCCTCTGACCAGGCGGTACGGATTGTGCGACGCTGTGGTCAGGGGGCAGAATTGGCGAAGTGCGATATTAAGTCGGCATTTCGCCTCCTCCCCGTGCATCCAGATGATTTTGAGCTGCTGGGTTTCTTCTTTGATGGCCAGTTCTTCATGGACAGGGCTTTGCCCATGGGATGTTCTGTGTCATGCGCGGCATTTGAGCACTTCAGTACATTCCTGGAATGGGCTTTACAATCCAAGACAGGCCTTCAGGACGTTGCACACTATTTAGATGATTTTCTTTTTGTGGGTCCTCAAAGAACAGGTAGATGTGCCCTGCTCCTACAAGGGTTTCAGGATTTAGCTACGGAGCTGGGGGTTCCTTTGGCCCACGAAAAGACTGAAGGCCCTGCGCAGAGGTTGGTTTTCCTGGGTGTGGAATTGGATACAGTGGCTCAGACATCCCGACTGCCCATGGAAAAAATCACAGCCCTGCAGGATTGTATTTTTGAATTCCTTTCTCTGCAGAAGGCTTCATTGAGGGAGATCCAGCAGCTAGTGGGGCACCTTAACTTCGCATGTAAAGTAGTGGCCCCTGGTCAGGCCTTCTTGCGCAGGCTCTGTGATGCCATGGCAGGGCTTCGGCGGCCGCATCACAGGGTGCGTGTGAACAGCGCAATGAAGGATGACCTCATGGTTTGGAAGGAATTTTTGACTTCCTTTAATGGAGTCTCTTTTTGGCGTGAAGACTTAAGCCTCGAAGCAGAGCTGCAGGTCATGTCGGATGCCGCAGGGTCCCAGGGCTTCGGAGTTTATTTTCGCGGGCACTGGTGTGCCGCGGATTGGCCTGAGGACTGGGTCTCGGCTGGGTTTACCAGGGATCTGATATACCTGGAGTTCTTTCCCATTGTAGTGGCGGTTTGGCTGTGGGGGAATGAGTTGGCGAATCACACGGTGCACTTTTGGTGCGATAATTTGGCCGTGGTACACGTCATCAATTCCCTCTCATCTCGGTCACCGCGGGTAATGTGCCTGGTTCGAGCCTTTACACTGTGATGCCTGCGGCTCAACACACTGTTTTTAGCTAGGCATGTGCCGGGGGTGGACAATGGGGTAGCTGACGCTCTCTCTCGCAAACAGATGGAGAGATTTTGTCAGCTTGCTCCAGACGCCGATCTTCAGCCGGCAAGGATGCCCCTGGAGCTATGGCAGGTTGGAGGGCCGAGGCTTGCAGGGCAATAGGCCTCGCCATCGCCCCTAGCACGCGAAG
>NW_015177024.1:300786-330905 GCF_001447785.1 Gekko japonicus | reverse complement strand
CGGATTGGCCTGAGGACTGGGTCTCGGCTGGGTTTACCAGGGATCTGATATACCTGGAGTTCTTTCCCATTGTAGTGGCGGTTTGGCTGTGGGGGAATGAGTTGGCGAATCACACGGTGCACTTTTGGTGCGATAATTTGGCCGTGGTACACGTCATCAATTCCCTCTCATCTCGGTCACCGCGGGTAATGTGCCTGGTTCGAGCCTTTACACTGTGATGCCTGCGGCTCAACACACTGTTTTTAGCTAGGCATGTGCCGGGGGTGGACAATGGGGTAGCTGACGCTCTCTCTCGCAAACAGATGGAGAGATTTTGTCAGCTTGCTCCAGACGCCGATCTTCAGCCGGCAAGGATGCCCCTGGAGCTATGGCAGGTTGGAGGGCCGAGGCTTGCAGGGCAATAGGCCTCGCCATCGCCCCTAGCACGCGAAGAGGCTATGAACAGTCAGTTCGCCAGTTCGAGGAGTTTAGAAAGCTAGAGGGCTATCCCAGGGTTTGGCCCATTACGTTGGAGCAGCTGATGCATTACTGTGTTTATTTAAAGGATGCTGGTTTGGCTGTTAGGTCCATACAGGGACGTCTTTCTGCCCTTGCATTCGCTAGCAAGGCTATGGGTTTTAAGGAAGTCTCTGGGGACTTTCAGATCAGAAAAATGTTGGAAGGCTGGACCTGGGAAAGAGGGGCTGTAAAAGACCAGAGGCACCCTATTTCACCTTCAGTGCTGAAGGGATTGCAAGCAACATGGTCCAGAGTGTGCAGTTCTGGTTTTGAAGCCTGCCTATTCCACGTGGCTTCGCTGCTGGCATTATTTGGGGCGCTTAGAGTAAGCGAGCTTGTAGCGACGTCCAAGAATGACCAGTCGGGCAGGGCTTTGCACATTCGGGACCTTCAATTTAAGGGAAAGGAGGTGCACATCACAATCAGGGGATCCAAAACTGACCAGCGGCACAAAGGGTCGGTGGTCAAGTTGGGTGTCTGTTCAGACTCTGAGCTCTGCCCTGTATTGGCTTTGTCTCAGTACAGGGCTTTTAGGGGCATGGCGGACAGATACCTCTTTATCCATGCTGATGGTGGTCCGCTGACAAAGCACCAGTTTTGGGCTTTGAAATTGTTAGTGTTAAGTCGCGAACTTAACAAGGAAGTCAGAGAGTGATTTCAGCAAGAATGCGGTTTTATTCTTCAGCTTCGTTACTTCTCCAACACGGTACAACAATCGCCAGCCAGAACCCATTAGAGAATAATACACTGGCTTGTCTATATTTAAACCTTCCCGGCTAGTGTAGCCACACCCCCTGTACAGATAACAACCTATGAGGTTGAAGAGTTAACATCTAATCACAAGCGATCCCGCTTTGCATGGTGATTGGCAGACACATTCTGGGCTAGGACTCCTATTGGTTACATTAGGATACTAGCCCAGGGCGAAGCTTAACATTGCGTTTCAATCAGGCAATTCGCATATCAGTATTTACATTCAAGTCAATACATAACAGTTAGGCCTTTCAGGAGTGAAATTTGGCACTCATTCCTTCAGAATAGGAGCTGCTTCCACGGCGGCTGCCTTAGGTTATCCCACTACTGACATTCAGAGAGTGGGCAGGTGGCGTTCTGCCGCTTACAAGAGTTATGCGCGCCCTCTTTCCTTGGTTTGAGTTACTGTTTGCAATGCTATTCACGCTGTTGGTTTCCGGAGTTCACTGTTGTTTCTTCCTAGGAGCTGTGTTTTGTGGCAGGAGACGGATTCTCATCTCCGGACACAGCTACATCTTCTGGGCGGCTCATCGGGCCAATCGATCGGCCATCGGTTCGCAACTGGGCCTCAGCCAGTGGGCTACTGTAGAGTGGAGGGGCCGCCGGGGCCTTCGTTGGCCGGGCCTTCTCCCTCTTTTATTTCAGGCCAGTTCAGCCTCGCTGCCAGAGGTGTTGGTCATCCACCTAGGGGGTAACGACTTGGGATTCATGAAGGGGGAAGGCCCTCATGTTGCAAGCCAGGGATGACCTGGAGCGCATTAAGCGCCGATGGCCAGACACGGTAATCCTTTGGTCGGCCATGATTCCGCGCCGGGTTTGGCGTGACGCTTTGGACCCTAAAGGGATCGAGAGGGCTCGGCGTAGAGCCAATGGGGAGTTTTATAAAATGTTACAGGTTGGATTAGGCCACTACTTGCCTCACCCCCAGATTCAGCTTGATTTTCCGGATCTGTACAGAGGGGATGGTGTGCACCTTTCCGAGAAGGGAAATGACATCTTCCTTCAGGACTTGCGGCAAGGGCTTAGGTTATTCCTAGGCATTTGAGTGGGCGCAGGGGCCTAAGCAGAGGCTTGGCCCTTGTGGTGGCAGAATTAGGTTAAAATACAGTACAGTGGCCGCAAGCACCACTTAATAACCCCGGGTGTGGGAAGAGGGGTCTGCTTGACCAGCCTTGTAGCCGTGCGGCCTGGGTGAGGCTTGCAGACCGCCTATGGGGATGGTCATGACGGAGACTCAGCACTAGCCATGCGATGGTGCTTGAGGGCTCCTGAGGGCGCATCCCAATTTTGGCTCGGCTGGGATTGCAAGCGACTTATGGTTGGCTCCAACCTGGGGGGCCGCCGGTGTCTTGCCTCATATGGCTTGAGGATGGGAGTCGAAGTGACACCAGGCCCGGCCGTGTCGCTGTTTTTCATGGTTGTCCTTTGCTGTTAAGTTAAAAAGTTAATAATTTAATAAAGTGGCCTTATTTCATCCAACCTTGTTGTCTGACTATTTCTTCCGTCTGGGGGGGCAAACAGAGAGTGAGTATAAATGGGCAGTTTTCACAGTGGAGGGTGGTAAGCAGTGGGGTACTGCAGGGCTCGGTATTGGTCTGGTGCTTTTTAACTTGTTCATTAATTATTTGGAGTTGGGAGTAAGCAGTGAACTCACTAAGTTTGCAAATGACACTAAGTTGTTAAGGCAGTGAAAACCAGGAGAACTGTGAGGCACTCCAGAAGGATCTGTCAAGGCTGAACAAGTGGGCATCAACATGGCAAATGAGGTTCAGCATGGGCAAGTGCAAAGTAATGCACATTGGAGCAAAAAAAATCCCAACTACAAATACATATTGATGGGGTCTGAACTGGTGGTGACTGACCAGGAGAGAGATCTTGGAGTCATGGTATATAACTAATGGAAAATGTTTACTCAGTGTGCAACTACAATAAAAAGGGCAAATGCTATGCTGGGGATTATTAGGAAGGGAAGGGAAAACAAATCATCCAGTATCATGATGCCCCTGTATAAATCTATAGTGCGTTCTCATTTGGAATACTGTGTACAGTTCTGCTCACTGTATCTCAAAAAAGATATTATAGCATTGGAGGTGCAAAAAAGGGCAACTAAAATGATTAAGAGGATGGAATACTTTCCCTATGAAGAAAGGTTTAAGAGATTAGGGCTCTTTAGGTTGGGAAAACGATGATGGGTGACATGATAGATATTTTAAAAATTATGCATGGGATAGAGAAGGTAGAGAAAGGAGTACTTTTCTCCCTTTCTTACAATACAAGAACTCATGGCACTCAATGAAATTGATGAGCAGTAGTTTTAGAACAGATAAAAGAAGAAGAAGAGATTGGATTTATATCCCGCCCTTCACTTGGAGTCTCAGAGCGGTTTACAAACTCCTTTCCCCTCCCCACAACAGACACCCTGTGAAGTGGGTGGGGCTGAGATAACTCTGACACAAACTGCTCTTTTTCAAGGACAGCTGTGCCAGAGCTTGTGACTGACCCAAGGTCACATCAGCAGGTGCAAGTGGAGGAGTGGGGAATCAAACCCGGTTCTCCCAGATTAGAGTCCTCTTCACCCAAAGAGTAATTAACATGTGGAATTCACTGCCACAGGAATTGGCGGCAGCTGCAGACTGAAAGGTCTGTAGTTTGGCAGTTTGAGACCCTAGTGCCGCATGATAGAGTGAGCTCCCATCTCTGGCCCCAGCTCCTGCCAACCTAGCAGTTCGAAAGCAAGAAATTGCAAGTAGATAAATAGGTACTGCTTTGGTGGGAAGGTAACAGTGTTCCATGCGCCTTGGCATTTAGTCATGCCAACCACATGACCACAGAGAAATATGTGGACAGTGCTGGCTTTTCGGCTTGGAAATGGAGATGAGCACCACCCCCTAGCATCGAATTTGACTAGCTTTTGAGCAAGGGAAACCTTTACCTTAACTTTACTTTATAAGCATAGACAGTTTCAAGAGGGGATTGGATAAACATATGAAGTGGAGGTCCATCAGTAGCTATTAGTCACAAAGTGTAGATGGAATGCTATGTCTAGGGCAGTGATGCGCTGTATTCTTGGTGGTATGGGGGGCAACAGTGGGAGGCTTCTGGAGTCTGGCCCCGCTGGTGGACCTCCTGATGACACCTGGGTTTTTTCCATTGTGTGACACAGCGTGTTGGACTGTATGGGCCATTTGCCTGATCCAGCACGGCTTCTTTTATGTTCTTAAGTATGTATGAATTTTGTTGAATATGGTAATTAAAAAAAAATTCAACCCTGCTCAGGACATTGTCTCTATATCTTCTTTTACCAGGAAAACAAGTATTCCTTCTGCTCCCATTGAACTATATGAATGTGTGGAGTGTTTCTAAAAAGGGTGTGGTATTGTGTTGGTAAGTAAACAAAAACATACCACTCTCCAGAACACTTCCTTGTCTAGAGCTCCTCTCCACGCATTCTCTCTCCTGGATACTGAACAACCTTGTTCACCAGGATGCACCTGTCTCTTAATTATGCATGACAATCAACTAAATAGTGTGGCTATGGAGGCTGCTAAGTTCTTTGTAAGGAGTTTATGGCAGTTGCCATGCCAGTGGAGTAATCATGGGATTGGTTCAACATAGTCACTCCACATCATACGTTAAGTTAGAATGGTGAACTCATTCACAGTGAAGTTCATGCCATCCCTCCTTCAGTGAGAAATCTCCCAGTTAGCACAGGAAAGAAGTGGAGTGGCACCTGCAAACTTTTTGGGGGGGAAGGAATTTGAAGTAATTTAGCTTAAGTTAGGTGATACCTTAAGACATAAGAGCTTCCTGATAGCAACCTGTTTATAACTATTCATTAGGGAAGTTCTCTGTGCCAGCTTTGACATCTAATAATGGCATTGACATTTCAGGCCCGGTGATCGTAAACAGCTATTTAGTTGAATTAAATTTATAATTTGCCCTTCAATAAACAGGCAATAATCAAGGGATGTGGAGAATACCGTAATCAAGAAAATCTAGATTTAAAGTATATGAGAATAGGATGGTGCAATGAGCTCTGCATTTTACTCCAGCCTTCTTCCAAAGAGCTCTGGGCAGTGTACATAGTTACACTTACAGCAAATTTGTGGTAGGTAGGTTAGGATGAGTGTGACTGGCCCAAGGTCACCAGTGGCCTTCACTGAGGAGTGGGGTTTTGAACCTAGTTCTGCCATGCCCTAGTCCAAAAATCTAACTGCTATGTCACACTGTCTCTCACTAAAAAACAAAAATGATTAAAAGATAACTGGCTACCCATTACTACCGTGACATTATTTATAGTGTAAGTTTCACTTACACACTTGTATAACTTTATCTTTCTTGAAATCTTTTACATAGGCTAAAGATGTAGTATATAAAATAGTTGGAAAGGGACCTGAATTCCAATAAATGATATAATAATTAAAAGGCGTAGGGTAAATACAAATTGGCTCATTGGAAGTTGGGATGCTAATAAGATACTTAGCTTAAATTGTATTCTACCCACTGGGAGAACAAGAACTGCATACATTTCTCTAATCCCTTTACAGATGTGCTTGCTTTTACATTTTGGACAAGAGAAAAAGGTATGTAGTCTACATAGAAACTCTTCTTTTTGATGTTATCCCAACATGTCAGCTTATCATTTCAATAAACCTTCCCCTGTGCCACAATTTCTATCCACCTGCTGATATAAGGGAAACTATCAGTTTTGGAGGTATGTCTCAAAGTAGGTTTCATATTTATTTATTTATGTATTTATTTATTTATTTGGATTTCTATCCCGCCCTCCCCGCAGGCTCAGGGCGGCTATATAATGTTCAATAATGCAATCTTTCAGAGCAGTCCTATTAATTTCAGTGGACTTAGGCTGGAGTAACTCAGCAAAAAACTGCACTGTTAGAATTCCTGTGTATATAAAATCTCACTTTTTCATAGCTTTAAATCAAAACTCGTGAATAGTCAGGAATAACCAGCAGATATGAAATAGTGGTTCTTTGAGCAACTCCTCCATTAGTTATTGAAAACTAGTTGTACTTTATAGAAGTCATCGGGCAACAGTTGGTTTATTCCTGTACACATTTATTTATTAAAAACATCTATGAACTGATTTTCCATCTTATCAGATCTACAAGGTAGGTTACAAGAAGCTTATATACCCAAACAAACCATAAAATACAAATAATGACTAAAAAAATTCTCTTCAGACATCAACACATCTTAAAGCCCTCCATGACATTACGACATGAACCAGCATCCTAAACTAGTAACAGCAGCTTCATAATTAAGTAGCAAAAAAGAGAACCTGCAGCTTAAGGGCCTTTTGAAAGTCTTCATTGTCTAACAAAGATATAATGACACAAGAATTTCCCTTGGAAGAGCTTCCCCATTATGACTTTATACATTTTGGCTTGACCACCTACCATACTTCAGGCAGCAGGGCCACATTGATAAGTTTAATTTAAATGCACATAAGGTGATCACGTACACTTGTGAATTTTATAGCATCTTTTGAAAAAATACCAACAGATAGTAGGAAAAGTTGCTATAAGTGTATTTTTGGATGTTCCCACATTGTCATTTTCCTTGCTTTTAAATTCTTATTGCTTTTTTTTGGGGGGGGGTTATCAACACATGTTGCGCTACCTCTAGTGGTTGATTTGATATTACATTAGTTTATGTGCAGCATAAAAATCTGCAGTTTAAATCTGCAGGGAGATATGCTGGACATAATCCTGTGAAATATAGAATCTACGAGCAGAGGGAGCAAAACATATGCAGAACAGACCCCCCCCTCCCTCAAAAAAAAACCCAACAGGAACTTACAAGTGAGGAAAATGAGAATGCAGAAAAGCCCTTTGGTTTCCAACACTTTTTACAGATCCCTTAAAATCTTCCCTGAATGAATTTGTTCTCATAATCAATATATTTGCCTCGCCTCTGTAAGCCGCCCTGAGCCTATGGGGAGGGCGGGGTATAAATGTGAATAATAATAATAAATAAATAAATATCTCTAGTTCTCAACATGGCCAGATCTGTGGATACTTAAATTCAGAGACTGGAGCCATGAACAGATAAGACATATATTTCTACAAACTTGAGAAAAGCCCCAGAGTTGAAGAAAAATCTAAAATCTAAAAATAAAATCTGAAATCTAAAAATAAAACACAAAACCTTCCCCCAAATAATAGAAACAACAGCTTTAAGAAACAAATGCCCTCTGTGACTGTTGCTATGCAACCACAACAGTATTACCAGGTGAAGCCTTGTTTTCTGTAAGTAAAGGGTGGGGAGAGGCAGGGCTCTTTCCAGGAATATTTTGGCCTTTGAGGGAGGACTCACTGAGGTCAGGCCCACCAGGTGATTTGATACTGGAGCTCTGTGACTCACCCAGGCCCAGCTGATTGCTACTGTTCAACAGCTGCCACTCCAAGAAGGCTAGCATGGTGTACTAATTAGAGTTTCAGACTAGGATCTGAAACACTCAGATTCAAATCACGACTCTGCCATGAAAACATGGGCCTTTCAGTCCTTCTCAGCTGAATCTACCTCACAGGGTTGCTGTGAAAATAAAATGGATGAAAATTATGTAAGTGACTTTGGGTCTCTGCTGTGGGAAAAAGAAGTAAATAAATAATAAATATAGCTGAAGATAGGGAACAGATAAAATGTAGGTTGGTTGGAGGGTAGAAAGTAAAGAAGGAAGCAGGGAAAGGTGAAGTTATGGTTGCTAGGAGGAGGGAGAGGAAATAGTGTGGGAAAGAGATACAGGGGAAATTGAGGTGACCCTTACAAGTCCTTGCAGGCTTTCCACCATGCAACTGGGATTAATTCAGCAGCTGGCACTGTGCACCTTGGCCAGACTTTTCTCAGAGAGAGGCTACCATGGGTAGGGAAGGAGTGAAAACTGAAGGGGGGGGGAGGATAGGTTGGCTGGTGGGTGGGAAGGAGAGGAGGCATGAAGAAGTAAGAAGAGTAGGTTTGTATACCCCACTTTTCTCTACCTAAGGAGTCTCAAAGCAGCTTACAGTTGCATTCCCTTCCCCTCCCCACAACAGACACCTTGTGAGGTAAGTGGGGCCAAGAGAGTTCCCAGAGAACTGTGACTGGCTCAAAGTTACCTGGCAGGAGGAGGAGCAGGGAATCAAGCCCAGTGCTCTGCATTAGAGTCCCCCACTGTTAACCACTACACCATGGTGGCTCTGAGGTAAGAGGCTCACTATAGGGCTGCAATCATATGTGCCATTTGGAAGTGCCCCTATTTCCTCTGGAGGAATTTGAGCTGCGGTCGTGAGATCACACATCCCTTTGTGCTACGGGGCTCAGCCCATCACTGTGTGATCAGATGACACCATGGGTGAGTCTTTTTTTGCCGTTTGTTTCCCATGCACATAAGCTAGGAAACGCACCTCCGCACTGAGGGTTCCCCATGTAGTATGCCGTTATGCGCATACTGTGAAAGGGGGGGGAACTGCACCCCCCAAAAGTTTGATAAATACAATAAATAAGTCGGGATGGAATGATCAGACCATCCCAACGGCTTGAGAGCATGCTTGAGCAATCAGACAGGGGAAAGTCCAACTGTTGCCTGTCAGCAAGAGTTAGGACAGGAGTTTCCCTGGTGTCTGCTTCTGTGGTGGAGCAGCACAAGTTGCGGATGACTGTGGGACTTTTCCTAGATGTTTCTGTCTGATCGTGCCCTTTAGATCCATCAGGCATTTACAGCTGTGCTGGATCTAAAGGCACATCTGATCGCAGCCTAAGTGGCTATAGGGGCTTTCAGGGAAAGGAAAGAATAGTGGGAGAGGGGAAAAAGAGATGCCTCCCTGCAAGTTCTTACAGGTTCCCTGCTTGTGCATATCTAATGCAAACATATGCAGGTGATTGGTGAAAATATACCGCTGCTGCCTAATTTGTCAGTATTATACCTGAAGAAGCACAGGCAGAATTGTAGTCATGGAATAAATCTTTCCTGCCTTCCCCTTCTCTATTGTGCTCCCCAAAATGAGACTCCCAGGGCCAGGTGGACCTGAGGATCATGTGATGCAACATGGGAGAAGTGCCCCAACAATCACAGAAAAAGACTCATAGTGACATCCTAAGCAATACCACATCCTTTGAAATCCACTGAAATCAATGGGCTTAGAAATGTGTAACTCTGCTTATTGTGGCACACTGCTCGGTTAACACAAAGAATAAGAAACCTGCATACCCTGTTTTATGTTGATACAGTACCCCCCCCAAAAAACCCCACATTCTTCTCTTTCCAGAGTTCAGGCAACTGGGGAAGCATTACTACTATGAATAATTAACTTAAATGGTGTCCTGTGGTGGTTTTAACTTTTCAGTAATGCTGGAAAAAGTTTGACCTCTGGTATACCAAGCACAGAGACGATAAAATGAAAGGCATTAAAACATTATTTGCCAGTATCTGTACATATTTCTCAAAAAGTCATTGATATTGGCATTAGCCTAAATAAGTTTTTTATGTAAATTATGCTTTACTATATTTGAATAATGTAGCAGAGGTAAAATCAATGACTTATAGCTTTTGAAATGGAATTCATAATTCAATTTTGATATATTAGATCTTAAATGAAGGAGTTTGTTAACATTTGAGCAATAAACCACCCACTGAAGCAGGCCTCAATATATGTGAATGCATTTTTAGCTTGCTTAATTACTTTGATGTTTATGAGGACAACATTAAAAAAGAATATGAAATGATGCAGCTAAATTGTAGTCCCCTTTCTCAAAACATTGGTCTGTAGCCACTTACATCCACCCGTCCTGTAATGTGTTATTTCAGCCTGCAGCTTATCCAACACTGAGCCGACAACAATTCAGCATCTCTACCATTTTTCACTGATCCTATAATTTAGATTCTATATTAATGGGTTTAGTCATTACACCTGAAAACCACCATAATAACGATAAAGAAAGTAAGTGTTCCAATTAAAAACAGAAGGCTGAGAAATTGTTATTACATTTGTCTGGTAGCTATAATGATTATAATTCATTATCGTAGACTCTTCTTTCCACAGTGAGTCCTTTACCAAATGTGCTAACTGTCAGTGCTTATTTTCTCATTTATTTAACAGGGCTGTGTTCTTCTTCATGGTCTCTAAAGAAGTTTTTGGCAGTCAGGGGGCATTTATTTTGATGTATGGTTTCATTTTTTAATGGGAGATTCATGATCTCTTATTTCATAGCAAAGAGGAAAAACACACACACACACACACACACATTTTGTCTTTAAGCACAACACTTCTCAATTGGTATGCTCGTTTGGGGGCAGCCACCCCCTTTTCGGAAGCAAAATCCTCATCAGAAGACACCGAGTCCAATTCGCCACTGGATTTGCTGTCATCTTCTTCTTTAGCGACCTTGGCTGTCTCTCCCAGTTGCAATCTCAGGAATTCGTGTGCTTTGGAGACAGAGTCAATCTTTTCTTTTTTATTGTGTAGTTTGAAAATGATGTATTCTGGAATTAACCATCTATAGGCAATGCTGTTTGTTTGTTTGATGAAAAAGGATTAAATCTTTATATTTCTTCCTCTTTTGTCTTATTTCAAATGGGATATCTTTTAGAATCCTGATGGTGTTGTCCCCCATTTTCAAGGGTACTCCAGTAGTTGATTTCAGGATTAAATCCCTCACCTGTCTCTTTGAGAATCTGACAACTATCTCCCCAAGCAGACTATTTTTCTTGATGTATACGGAATAGGCCATACAGACCACATCCATTTCACTTACAATACAATCCACTTTCAAATCTGTAGCTGGGGCTAATGCTTCACTCAAGAGTTGCTTTCGATTCTCGTCTTTTTATTCTGGGACTCCTTGGAACTGGAGGATCAAGTTTGCTTTCTTCATTTGCAGCTGTAGAAGTTGAGATTTTTCCAAAGCTTGCTTTTTCCCAGCTTTTGCACCTTTTTCTTAACTTTTTTAGTGTTAGCGTCTATTTCCTTCACCTTCTCAGCTGTTTGCTCTGTCATTTTTGAAGTTTCAGTCAATTGGAGCTGCTGAGTTGCAAAGTTCTGATTTAGAGTTGTCAGCTGTTGGTTAATGTTGGTCATCTGGTCCAGCAGAGGGCGCAAGGAGTCTGCCAACATTTTGGAGAACTCAGTGACCTCTTCTGGCCAAGGGCTCATGCTCCCCACTAGTTTCACTTTTGCTAGTTTGTCTTCCTCTGTCTTCTTCCCCGCCATCTTTATGGATTGTTTACTTTTTAAAAAGCTTGCTAAAGTCTCTGAAATTCGCCCATACGTCTATCAGCGCTCTGGTAAGTCTCCCAAAACAGATCTCAGTGCTTTTGCTTCCACTCCCCCCTTGGTATATCATTTTTTAGTTCATGCATATGGGAGGGGCCCCCCCCCACTTGCTTTTCAGCCCCACCCACCTCATAGGGTGTCTGTTGTGGGGAGTGGAAGGGAAAGGAGTTTGTAAGCCGCTCTGAGACTCCAAGTGAAGGGCGGGGTATAAATCCAATCTCCTCCTCCTCCTCCTCCTCCTCCTCGTCTTCTTCTTCTTCTTCTTCTTCTCATCCCTGGGTTAGGTCACAGATACATTATGGGAGCTCCAAGCTTCCCAGGGGAACAGGATCCTGATTTGGCCTCAGGGACTGATTCGACTCCTCAGGGAGTCCTATTTGCTCTGCTGAGGAAAGAGACGTGTAGCCATATCAGTATATGTGCACTCCCCAACAGGACCTTGGGACCATTGCAGTTCAGGGAAACAGCACTGGAAGGACAACAAAGTCTCCGCTCCCAACACACACTGGTCCTGATTGTGTTAAGGAATGAGATTGATATTTTGCTTTATGGACTATGTTTATTGCTACACACACAATGGACTGTGCACACACAGAAAGCCATACAAGTCACCTGTTGTGATACTACACATAGAAGGTGCATGCATAAGCCTTAACACGTGAATGAGGTTTCAGTTACACAGCTGCCAGCCTGGAGAGGAAGCACACATCTCCATCAATGTTCCCTCTAAGCTGTGAAGTCCTGTGAGCAAAAATTCTACTTTGTGAGCTACTGGCAATAAAGTTGTGAGGAAGTAATTTGGCTGCTGCATCAATCAGTTTGCTCTGGAGCCGTCCTTCCTGAGCTAAAATAAAAATGTGTGAGCCGGAGACTAAAAAACAGTGAGCTAGCTCACATTAACTCAGTTTAGAGGGAACAGTGATCTCCATTATTGTCAGCGAAACAACAACTTGAGAAGAAGCAGCCCCCATTGCTGAATTGTTGACAGTCACGTATGCCACATCTCTGCTTTATTTCTGCATTGGCATTTCCTGCCAGATGGACCTTTTATGACCAGGGAATGGCCAAGCTTCATCTGCCCTTCAAGAGAGTGTCTTGATGCCAAGTTTTCACACTGGCCCAGATGCCATCCTTTGAGTTAGGTCTTAGATTTCAATATTGACCACTCCTTTAGGTAACCACCCCTCACTGCACGCAACCAATGGGATTGTTTTTGGGACGGACTAATAGGTATGTGGGTCTCGAGGTTGGCACAGTTGCCACCCACCCAAAGGACCACCTATAAAAGGTAAGGACCATTCACCTGGCCCTTGCTAGCTAGCATCTCCCACAACAACCCCTGTCTGCTTTATATTCCTCCTCTGTCCAGCTTGCTATACCCAAACCCTTGTCTCCACTTTGATCTCTTGATCTGCAGTCAAGAGACCCACATGTGCTGGCTGGTTCTAGCTGTGTGTTAAACTTCCCTAGAAATCTATTTTCTCCCCATCCATTCTTCATTGGAACGAACAAGCTTCAGGACAGATAAGTATCACCCACCATCACCCTACCTGCTAATGCAAACGTGCTCAGTTTACTTCTGTATTTCTAAGGAGCTTGATTGAATGTGTGAGCGCATCAGTATTGTTTGTATGTGATTTATATTCTTTAAGTAAAAGACAGTTATTTTAACTACACCAGCCTCGAACTCCTTCTCTGGTAACCCTTTGGCGGGAGCGGGACCTTAGTATAGTTGGCAAGCACCCAGTATAAAATTTGCCAATTGCTGTAGATAAAGCAATTCGGCTAACAATTGGATTCAGGCCATTGTGTACCTGGGTAGCATGGAGCTCTCAGAACATAACTCTGGCCCAGCCTGGGGATGTACCTGGAAAAATGCACCTATAGTTAGGGTATTGGAACAAGCACGGCTGCTTCCATGGGTAACTCTAGTTAATCAGAAATGTGAGACAAAGCCTGTTCAGGATAATGCTTCCTTGCCCCTTTGATGGGCCACCATTTTTGCCCCATTCACAGCCATCTCTGAAAAGCACCCAGGTTTTGGGCACTGTGTGATACAGAGTGTTGGAATGGATGGGCCATTGGCTTGATCCAACATGGATTCTCTTATGTTCTTATATTATTGAATATTGGGCAGCTTTTCAGTTTTGTTTAGTCCAAGACCATCTGGTCATTGTCAGATTATTTGAAATAAAGTAGATGACCTTTTTGATCACAGCTCAGTTTTGATTAAAATGTTCACAACATTACAGGCATCAAGGCCTGTAATAATAAATAGTTAAAATAAATGTAAGAGCCCTGTTTGGCTCATGCCTACATTTTAATCATATTATTTAAAACTAGTATTTAAAATACCTCTGGGCAAACTTCCCCTTTGATTCTGTTTTGTGTAGTCTGCTAGTGTTTACATGAAGCCAGAATCAAAGAGGAAAGTTGCTGTTCATCCCTCTCATGTATTTCTCACTTGTGAGATGAGATGCCCCACTTGTTTTCATGTTTTGAAGCAGTTCCGCCTCCTCTGATTGCAATGCCTTGCCTGCTTGTATCCTTGAACACACACAATGCATCTTTTGCAAAACATTTTGGTCATCTTGCATGAATTGTCCTTCAGTATGAGAAGACACCTAATATGCTGGATTTCAGAAGCAGCAGTGGAATTTAAATGCTTTTCATTAATTCTCAGTGCAATGGCCTTGAGATGGCTCAACGCCAATTCTTCTAACCCAAATTGGTGTCAGACTCCTCCTCCTCGCATCGTAATAAGCACGCTTTTGAAGAAAAGGTAACTTTATTAGAGCTGAAGGTGCATAATAGGATCACTGTTCAGAATGAGGGGTAAAAGCAATGGCAAAGCATATAATAAACATTCAAACTACTACGGGCCAATTGCGGGGGTTCCCGCGCGTGCCCTTTAGCCTGAGAACTAACGGTCCCAAGCCTCTCACGTTATCTTCTTCTCATGGTGTTTAGTGAGAGCTTCTCCACACTAACAAGCTCTGCATCCGCCTTTGGCCTTGAGCTAAATAATTGTTTCGGCGAGCTACATAGACATGCACATCTACAGTTCTACAGTGCAAGATACAAGCGCACACACATATACAGAATGAAAGCAAAACATTGGCAGCTTGCTGACAATTGGTTTCAAATACAGTTGAATATGCTTACCAAGTGCTAGTGTAAGATTTAGATTTACAACCTGAATTAGGTAGTACTGGTGAATGTGGATCATTTCTACTTTATTTCACCTAATCCTAGAAGTCCTTTTTCACCCCTGAAAAGCTGGAGCTGAGGGCTGCAGGACCTGACGGGACAAAAAGTCATTGGGGTCAGGAGGCTGCAGCGAGGAGGGGATATCCTGCAGTGAAGGTTTGGAAGCCCTGTGAACAGAAGAGGAGCAATTTACAAAGTTCCTTCTTGTCACTGTTGCCCCTGAATTGCTGTGACTTTTGAACCCAACAATAATTTTTTTGGATTCAAATAGGTAAGGAAAATTCTTGTTCTCTGGTATGAATAAACCAGTTGTCTTCTTATTTATTTTTACAACAATGAGGCTGCAAACAATGGACTACCCTATAGAACCCTTGCAATCTCACGCCAATCAATAAAAACAATTTTGCATTTAGAATGCAAAAAAACTCAAGCACAAAAACTTTTGTGGAAATTTTGTTTGCAAGCTCCACAATAAACCAGCTGCTAGGAAAAAGCCATTCAGTCGGGTTTAAGGGTGGGAAGCTGGTGGATGCAGCCGGAAGGAGGAGGTGGGAAAGGCTAGGCTGGGTATAATATGAGCCAGCTATCATGATTGGCCAGCCTGGTAAGTGATACCCAGGCATGTCAATCGTATGCGAACCACGTGCTGTTTTCCTCTTTCCACCAAGGTGGTCTGCATGAGGAAAATCCCCTCCCACAGATCTAATCATAAATACAAAATAAGCAGGTGAGGTGCTTGCTATCATTGTTACAGAGTACCGGAACATAATGTTCTCTCAGACTCCAACTTTAAATGAAGATTGCAATCCAGATAAAAATAAAGCTCTTGATATAATTTAAAATCGTTCATAAAGTAATACATCCAAATTTTACAATAGCCCAAAGAAGACAGTTAAGATTACATTGACTTTGGCTGTTTTTATCTCTTATCATTTATTTTCACATCTATTTTAGTAGCAACTTCTCAACATTTTGTTTATTGAAATCCTTGTTATTCACCCAATAGTTAAGATTTCTCTGTCTCTTAGTCAAAAAGTGATATGTCTTAGATGAGTCACAAATCATGACCTAGTTTATTAAACTAAACAGAGAATAATCTTGATTTAGGTGTTTTTCAAGCTTACTACTTCATGTCTAGATTATCATCCTTCAAAATCTGATAAATAGGATGAATGATAACCTAGAAAATCATATTCTTCCTTGAATTGATTATGTTTTTGCTACATTTTTAAAAGAACATTCATCTCTGCATAAAGGAAAAAGAAAGCAGCTCCAGTAAATGGTCTGGATGCATCCAATGCTGCAGAGTTGTTAAAACCAGCCTGATCGACTTTCGGTCTTGGCAGATGTTAAGTTGCTTGCTTATCAAAGAAGTCAGAGAGTGATTTAGCAAAAACACAGCTTTATTCTTCAACTCGAACACAACTCCAACACGAATCAACATCTGATAGCCAGAACAGCTTTCACATTGCAGCTGTCCTGCTTTTAAACTCTCCCGGCTAATGTAGCCACACCCACTGTACAAATACCAACCAATAAGGTTGTTCACATAAGGACCAGTCACGGATGTTCCCGCTCAGGGAGCTTGCTTGAAAGTGATTGGTTAGGTGCTTCCTGGGCTAGTAACATGATTGGAAGGATTTGGATCCTAGCCCTGGACGAAGCTTTACATTACACTTCAATTAGATGTTTCACAACATATCATGAATTCAAGGCAGCTTTGAATACACTACAGCAGGCTGATGGTGGCCATTTCCCCAGGGAGCTCCTGGGGGCAATCTGCGGACCAGCGCATTGAGAGGGGGTGCGAATGTCTGCACTCCCCTGGGACTCTTGCGATGAGTCCCTTGTCATGGGGTGCTGAGGGTCACCTTTCTTCAGGCACGTGGCCAGCAGATTGAGGCTTCCCTTTGCCCCGAAGGTCTCTGCGCTGTGTTTCCAAATGGGACTAAGCTACACACACCGGGACAAGCGCTTGGAGGTACAGCATTTAAATCCTTACCTGGCAAGATCCGAGTGATCAGACGTTGAAGAGTGAGTCCGTTAAAGCAAGAACACCAGAGAATGAGCGAGTCCCCTTTTACTAAAAGCAAGGAGGGGGGACTCCCCCCTGGAAAGAACAAATAAGCGAGTAAAGAAAAGCCTTGGTAGTGGGGACGGAGTCTTGAGTGGCAATAGACTGTATTAGAGAGACTCCAGAAGTCAAATAAGCATTTGGGCAAATTTCCGGGACTTTGGCAAATTTTGAAAAAAGTAAACATGCTTAAAAATGGCGATCGGTGTCTAGAAGCAGCAAGCAAGACACAAGCTTTCTTCAGGAAGTCGAAGAGCCTGGCCCATGTGACCAGAAACAACCATAGACTTTTTCAGGCTGTATGTTAAGCCTTTTCCCCCTGCTGGCAAAACTGAGGTACTTCACAAGAACTGTCTTATATACTGGCTGTTACTTCCAAGGGACTGTGTTAACGTTGGAGAAGTGACTAGCCTTTGATCACAGGAACTTCCAATATTGAAGAGGAGAGTCTAATGAGTAGGATTAAGTGGTGGGGCCAGTATGCAGATGACTAAGCAAAGCTGTAAGCAAAGGGTATGCCATGGACATATCTGAAATAAGTCTGACGGGCAAAAGGGTGGATAGACTCTCCACAAGTTTGGCTTTTAAAAGCAATAAATGGAATGATGTCCAAGATTGAAGGCAAGAATTCAAGTGGATTACAGTCCTTGAAAAAGAAAAAGGGACTTTGTTCTGAGATGATCAGTTCCAGCTCCAGCAAGACAATGCCATAGGGAAAATGTTTAAGACGAATGAAGATAACAGCATGGGAAGAGAAATTGACTGTGTTACACCTACTGAGGGAAATATAATTATTAATTTGCTTTAAATGAAGGAGGGTAAATAATTGTAAAATGAGATGCCACTGTTCTCTGAAATTTGTGTTTAAGTGAACTAGCGATTATCCTAGAATGCTCTTTATATAGTAAAATTTGATGGTTTGTTAACATAATCGATTATGATGTTTGACCACTCTCAGTGTCAAGAAAAGCAATTTCTATATTGTTAAGCTAATACTTTTATAAGCAATGTAAGACCTCCAACTCTTGGGTTTTTAGTGGGTTTTCTCCCATAGTTGTAGATCACCTTCCTAATTTCGTTGTAGTTTTTAGAAAATGCAAATAAAAAAATCCCCTACGGGGAGGCCAAAAAAAGAAGAAACGAAAATGGTTGGCATTATTACATTTGACAAATCTGAACACACACTTTATTGAAATGTTACAACATTCAGAACTCAACTTGACCATCATCACATTTATTGGGAGCCAGCATATCATAGAATATAACACCAATTTGTTGAGGAGGGAAAATATAAGTGAATTCCGACATGCTTGTAAAAAGGAAGCTGAATAAATCAAGGTTTTTAAGTGCCCTATAACTATTCATATCTATATATGGGAGTTCATTAAAACCGCTGAACTAGAATATGGGGGTGGGGGGATTCAGTTGCATATGCAGGATTAATAAGGTCATCTCTGCTTTTATTGTTAATGTTGCAGTGGAGGAAACTTTTTTAAAATTCCTCAGCACCTGTTGAGCAATTAACCTTTTCTTCATATTCTTTTCAGTAAAAATAGTCCCAGAAACATTACCACCTCCCTTTGTATATAGCTGGTCAAGTTTCTTCTCAAAGGAGGTATCCCACTACATCTGTTATTGTAGAGGAACATTATACACACACACACACACACGTCCCACTCCTTTGAAGAAGCGTTATCACTAGATACAACCAGTTCCTGTGATTTGTGAATGAAGACCCCATATTTGCAGTTATTCCAGTATTTGTGCTTGACATTTTTGTGGCCCAGATGTAATACTGTGCATTTATCTTTGTTGAATTGTATCCCATTTGCAACTGCCCACTTCTCCAGAGTATTCAGGTCTTGTTACATTTTAACTCTATCTTCTTGGGTGTTTGCTACTCCTCCCAATTTGGTATCATCAGCAAATTCTACCCCTTCATCCAGATCATTGATAAAAATATTGAAAAGTACCAGGCCCCAAACCAAGCCCTGCAGCACCTCACTGGACACCTCCCTCCAATCTGATGAAACGCCATTGACCACCACTGTTTGGGTGTGGTCCTCTAACCAGTTCCCTATCCACCAAACTGTTCTATAGTCCAGTCCACAGTCTTCTAGTTTTCCCATCAGAATGTCATAGGGAACCTTATCAAATGCTTTATTGAAATCCAGGTAAATGACATCAACAGAGTTCCCAGGATCCAGTAAGCTCATCACACGATCAAAGAAGGAAATCAGGTTGGTCTGACAAGATCTGTTGGGGACAAATTATGCTGACTTCCCCGGATCACTAAGTGGTCCTTCAGATGCTCACAGATTGATCCCTTTAAAATCTGCTCTAATATCTTCCCAGCAACAGAAGTCAGACTGACCAACCTGTAGTTTCCCGGGTTATCCTTCTTCCCTTTCTTAAAGATTGGGATAACATTTGCTCTTCTCCAATCTTGTGGCACATCCCCAGTCCTCCAGGAGGCCTTGAAGATGATGGACAGAGGCTCTGCAAGTTCATTAGAAAGTTCTTTGAGCACTCTTGGGTACACACCATCTGGCCCAGGGGATTTGTATTTGTCCAGTGCAGGTTCTGGGGACCTGAGACCCGTGGACCTTTGATGCCTGGATGCAGGAGGCTGAGAGTGCCAAGAGCTGTTTGCGCACTATGCATCTGGATAACGCAGTCGCGGGCGGAAGAACACCGCCGGTGCATCCCCGGCCCAAAGCAAAAGCCGGGGCCGCAGGGCAGTCGGTCAGGGAGCAGCAGATGAAGCAAGGGCTGTGCCTAAGATGTGGGGGTCATGGCCATTTTGCCGCTAACTGCCCATTGGGAGAAGGTAGAGGTGTGCCGGGGAAAGAAGGTGACAAGCGCAGGAGCGACTTCACCCCTAGGAAGAGTACAGCGAAAGCCGAACTGGAGTACGAGTCAAGCGGGGAAGAAGAGACGGAGCCGGCGGGAAAAGGTCAGGTCCTGCTGTAAGTGGCACGGAGCGGCAGGACCCCACAATGGAAGCGCCAGAAGTGGTGAGCAACTACCCACCCCTCTTTTTCATGACTATAACTTTGATAAATCCCCCACTGGGCATGCACATCAGGGTCCGGGACCTCATCGACTCGGGGTGTGGGCGAGATTTAATTAACCCCTCCCTGGTCACTGCCTTGGATGCAGATGTGGTCAAGTTGACCGAGCCCTTAGTATTTAACCAAATGGCTGGATCTCCGATGAAAGAACCCTGTAAATACAAGACTGTACCATTATGCATGGGGGCAGTGGATCATTGGGAGGAAAGGACATTTATCATGGCCCCAGGGGCTAGATTCCCTTTGGTACTGGGAAACCCATGGCTCCATGGGCATGATCCGTATATTTTGTGGGGGACAGAATGGTAAAGTTCATCTCCCCCAGATGCAAAAGCCACCTCTGGAACCCGAAGTGGGGGGTGACGCCTGTCAGTGACCAGGTTCAGACATGCTTAGCTGCTGAGGAACTGAAACAAATCCCTCAGGAATATAGGGATTTGTCTCAAGTGTTTGGCGAAGCCGAAGCTGATGAGCTGCCCCCCCATTGCAATTCTGACTGTGCCATCAAGCTGCTGTCGGGGCACAAAATGCCAAAAGGGAAAATGTATGCCATGAGCCCCTGGGAGAAATTGGAGTTGCGGAAGTTTATTGACAAAAACCTTGCGTGAGGTATCATCTGCCCCACTTCCTCCCTGTACACAGCTGCTGTTTTCTTCTGAAAAAAGAAGGATGGGGGTTTGCGTCTGTGCACTGACTATAGGGGTTTAATGCTGTCTCCTCTACAAATGCATACCCAATACCATTGATCAAAGATCTCCTCACTGGCAGGCACAAAAGAAATGGCAGGGGACGCTAAAACGATAACAGACTTATCTAAAAAGATGGAAAGCATGATGGAAAATATGGAGAGACGTCTGATGGAGCATAACCAATCCACCATGCAGCCGGTTAGGGAGCAGTTGGCAGGAATACAGGCTTCCCTCACCAAAACGGCAGACATGGCTGAAACGGCAGTTAAACTGAGTACAACCCTCAAGGAAGAAGGGCAAGTGTTAAAAAACAGAGACGTAAACACTAGAGAACGTTTATTAATAATGGAATCCCAGGCAAGACAACTTAATGTGAAATTTCGTGGGTTCCCGGAGGGGGTGGAGGAGGACTCTGATCTTATTAATTTTATATCTAGATGGCTCTCTACCTTATTGAGTTTGGAAGTGGGAATGGCGCCGGCCATTTTAAAAGCCTTTCAGCTCGGCTCCCCTAACAACCATTGCCGTATAGGGGTTAGAGATATTTTAGTTTCATTTGCAGACTGGAGGGTTAAAAGACAGATTTTGGTGGAGGAGCGGAAAATGGGGCATTTATTATATAAGAACATAAAAATACAAGCTTTCCCGGATATTCCGTCTGAGACGTTAAACATCAGGAAAGCACTTAAAGAGACAATGTTAAGGCTCCAAGAGGCAAACGTCCGTTACAAATGGCTTCCCTCGGGAAAGCTGCAAGCAGCACATCATGGGGTTGTGTATTATGCGGAGAACGAGGAGACTGGTCATGACTTACTGGTAGAGCTCAGGCTGATAGAGGATTTGGATTATGGCCGTCAGTCTTCCAAGAGATGATCAAACTGTCCTGTGTCTCCAGAGCAGACAAATAAAATTTATGTCAGAGAAACTGTTTCCCCAGTGCGCACTGACAGATCGTGGTCTCCAAGATAAAAGTGTAATGGTTATGTTGAAATGCCCATTCCTTTATGTAAAATACATTTTAAAGTTGAGTAGATCTTGTAGACACTAATAATGTTGGCGAGGGGGGTGGGTGGGCTTATTGAGATTTCTTCGCTCATTGGTCTAAAACCGTTTCAGGGTTCTTGCCCTGTTGGCTAGGGCAAGACTATTGTATCCCTAAACGGTATAGATTTCCTTAGAGTTATTTTTAATATTTTCTATCTTAATAGGGGTTTTTATATTCCTCTATATTGTTGTACAGCAAGTTTTCTTTTACAGGTTACTTGTTCCAAGGGTCGGTTCCTGTTAAGTGCCAGACATTATATAGGGAAGGGACAAGGAGCTAAGGAGAAGCTGTTTATTGGTTCAGTAAGGTGCTATTCCTGTATATTTCATTCCAGAAAGATCTTTAGTACATAGAACAGTTTGCAAAAAGAGAAGTTTACCTGATTAATTGCTTCAAGAAATCACTTGATTGTGTGGTAGCTTAATTAATTCATTATATAAGGAGAATAATTTAATTGATATTAATCAAATTTTAATGACAAATTAATCAACTGGCTTTTAATTTTAATTTTTGATCAATTATCTTCTTGCCTTGGTTGATTCTTACATTCATAAAAATTAATTGATTCATAAGACGAAGAGAGGGATACAGTTAAATTACTCAAATTTTGGATATTTATTGTTACAATTCTGAACTGTTCTTTGCACTTTATAGTTGACTTAAAAATTCTGAGAGGTGTATTGGGGGGGAGGGGAATATATATATATATATATATATTTGGATATTTATTGTTACAATTCTGAACTGTTCTTTGCACTTTATAGTTGACTTAAAAATTCTGAGAGGTGTATTGGGGGGAAGGGGAATATATATATACATGATGGAAAATATGGAGAGACGTCTGATGGAGCATAACCAATCCACCATGCAGCCGGTTAGGGAGCAGTTGGCAGGAATACAGGCTTCCCTCACCAAAACGGCAGACATGGCTGAAACGGCAGTTAAACTGAGTACAAGCCTCAAGGATGAAGTGCAAGTGTTAAAAAACAGAGACGTAAACACTAGAGAACGTTTATTAATAATGGAATCCCAGGCAAGACAACTTAATGTGAAATTTCGTGGGTTCCCGGAGGGGGTGGAGGAGGACTCTGATCTTATTAATTTTATATCTAGATGGCTTTCTACCTTATTGAGTTTGGAAGTGGGAATGGCGCCGGCCATTTTAAAAGCCTTTCAGCTCGGCTCCCCTAACAACCATTGCCGTATAGGGGTTAGAGATATTTTAGTTTCATTTGCAGACTGGAGGGTTAAAAGACAGATTTTGGTGGAGGAGCGGAAAATGGGGCATTTATTATATAAGAACATAAAAATACAAGCTTTCCCGGATATTCCGTCTGAGACGTTAAACATCAGGAAAGCACTTAAAGAGACAATGTTAAGGCTCCAAGAGGCAAATGTCCGTTACAAATGGCTTCCCTCGGGAAAGCTGCAAGCAGCACATCATGGGGTTGTGTATTATGCGGAGAACGAGGAGACTGGTCATGACTTACTGGTAGAGCTCAGGCTGATAGAGGATTTGGATTATGGCCGTCAGTCTTCCAAGAGATGATCAAACTGTCCTGTGTCTCCAGAGCAGACAAATAAAATTTATGTCAGAGAAACTGTTTCCCCAGTGCGCACTGACAGATCGTGGTCTCCAAGATAAAAGTGTAATGGTTATGTTGAAATGCCCATTCCTTTATGTAAAATACATTTTAAAGTTGAGTAGATCTTGTAGACACTAATAATGTTGGCGAGGGGGGTGGGTGGGCTTATTGAGATTTCTTCGCTCATTGGTCTAAAACCGTTTCAGGGTTCTTGCCCTGTTGGCTAGGGCAAGACTATTGTATCCCTAAACGGTATAGATTTCCTTAGAGTTATTTTTAATATTTTCTATCTTAATAGGGGTTTTTATATTCCTCTATATTGTTGTACAGCAAGTTTTCTTTTACAGGTTACTTGTTCCAAGGGTCGGTTCCTGTTAAGTGCCAGACATTATATAGGGAAGGGACAAGGAGCTAAGGAGAAGCTGTTTATTGGTTCAGTAAGGTGCTATTCCTGTATATTTCATTCCAGAAAGATCTTTAGTACATAGAACAGTTTGCAAAAAGAGAAGTTTACCTGATTAATTGCTTCAAGAAATCACTTGATTGTGTGGTAGCTTAATTAATTCATTATATAAGGAGAATAATTTAATTGATATTAATCAAATTTTAATGACAAATTAATCAACTGGCTTTTAATTTTAATTTTTGATCAATTATCTTCTTGCCTTGGTTGATTCTTACATTCATAAAAATTAATTGATTCATAAGACGAAGAGAGGGATACAGTTAAATTACTCAAATTTTGGATATTTATTGTTACAATTCTGAACTGTTCTTTGCACTTTATAGTTGACTTAAAAATTCTGAGAGGTGTATTGGGGGGAAGGGGAATATATATATATATATATATATATATATATATATATAACAGTTAAAAGTCTAAGATGCATTTATTGCTTTTTACAAACACTGTCTGTAACAAAGATTAATTTTTGAAACTTGTGTTGACAATTAATATTGACAACAATACAGTTGAACACAGTTTATGTAAGTTAAAAGTTATAACTTGTTTGTAATTCATTTCAACCCACAAAAAGTAAGAGTTATCCTCCAGATAGGAGTTAAAACTAAATATGGCAGATGTCTACAATATAAGAACGATTAACGTGAGAGGCTTGAATGACAACATCAAGCGGAAACACATGAAATCATTTATTTTAAAATCAATACCTGAAATTATATTAATGCAGGAAACCCATCTAAAACCAAACTGCAACATAGTTTTACCCACAAAGTGGTATGATCAACAATTCCAGGTGGGAGGCTCCTCTAAATCCAGAGGAGTGGCCATACTACTAGCTAAATCAGTTCAATTTAAATTAGAGAATAAGTTGGAAGACCCTTCTGGAAGATTTTTATTTATTAACGGAGAATTAGATCAGCGAAAAGTTACAATTGCATTCATCTATGCACCCAATGAGAGACAGGAACAATTCTTGGAAGAAACATTAGGAAAACTTTAATACCTTCAAAACAGGTCAATTAATAATTGAAGGAGACTTTAATTTAGTTACAGACTGTCACTTAGATCGGATTCTCAAAGACATATGAAAACAAATCAGAAAAGATATACTAAACTACAAGAGATTTTAGGAAAACACTACTTATGCGATGCTTGGAGAGAAACACATGAGGGAGAAAGGGACTATACTTATTTCTCCCCTAGACATCAATCATATTCCCGTATTGATTATGTAATAATTGAAGACTCTCTTGGCAAACCTCATGGGAACAACTATAGGTCCATTTGTATGGTCGGACCATGTGTACGTGGAAATGAAACTCAGAAAAAATAATGAATCACCCAGGAGACAGACTTGGAGAATGAACAACAATATTTTTTTTCGAGATCAGTACATAGAAGAAATTGCTCAAACCATCAAGCTTTATTTTGAAGAGAATGCAACCGGAGAAGTACCAGAACACACTGTCTGGGATGCCTTCAAGGCAGTGGTTAGATGTAAACTGATAGCTGCAGCATCAAAACTGAAAAAAGAAAGAGAATCTCAAATAAAATCTCTATTAGATAAAATACACACTCTAGAATCCTCACATAAAATAATGGGAAGCACGAAAATATATAAAGAACTGACAGCCACCAGGAAAATACTAGAAGCTACTGAAATACACCAAATTCAAAAAAACATTTTATATATGAAACAGCAATACTGGCAGAAAAATTCAAAGAGTATTAAACTTCTGGCCTGGAGAGTGAAAAAACAACAGGCGGACAGAAAAATCTATGTAGCTATGGATTCCAAGAACACCAAACATATGGATCCACTAGAGATAAATGAATGTTTCACACAATTTTATGAAAAATTATATGCCTCAAAGACTCCTAAGAGTCCAGATATCCAAAACTTCCTTCAGGGTAACAACTTAATAAATGAACTCAAACCGGAACATCGCGTATGGATGGATAAACCCATTAGTAATGAAGAGGTCCTCACAGCGATAAAACAATCAAAACCAAACAAAGCACCTGGTAGTGATGGGTTTGGACCAATGTTCTACAAAGCTTTCAAAATACCATTAGTTGGTCATCTGGTACGTACGTGCAATGCTGTTTTGGATACGGGCAATTTACCAACCTCTTGGAAAGATTCACACCTAATCACAATACCTAAGGATAATAAGAACCGGGAGCTTCCATCTTCGTATCGTCCAATTGCTCTGTTGAACTGTGATGCTAAGCTGTTTACTAAAATTTTGGCCAACCGTCTCCAGGAAATCATCTTAGAATATATTAATCCAGACCAGACCGGATTCATACCTACAAGATCACTGATAGATAATATCAGACGGACTCTGAATGTGATTACTCATTGTAAACAACAGATTACAGAATCTCTATTACTCACTATCGATTTGGAGAAAGCGTTCGACAGCCTGGAAGTCCCATACTTACAGATGCTGCTAGCAAAAATGAAATTTGGGGCAAAGTTCCAGACAAATAATTTTCTAGGCAGACCTATTCCTTTACAACGGGGAACCCGACAAGGCTGCCCTCTATCACCTCTGCTGTTCGCGTTGGCGATTGAACCCTTAGCCATGGCTATCTGAAACAATCCAAAGATACAAGGTGTACAGATCGGACAGAACTCACACAAGGTTAGTCTATACGCAGATTTCTTGGTGGAAGGGCAGAAGGACTCTGTAAATGGCTCTTTGAAGTAAGAAGATGCTCGAGAAGAATTCTCATAAAGATTAACTTACTAATATAGAAGCTGTGTTAAACAAGAACTTCACAAGTATATTGTATTACTAACACTTGTATTACTAACATTTAGATTAACATGGAAAGGATCTCCTACTCTTGGGATTTTAGTTAGTGTGGGTATCTTTCCTTTATCCTTAGTTGTAGCTTCCCCCTCCCTATTTTTCGTTGTAGTTATTAGTCTTATAAAAATAATAAAAATACCGTTTTGGGGGTTTCAAAAAAGAAAGAAAGATCCTCTTTCGTCTTGATATTTCAAGGGGTGCCAGAGAAAAAGATGAGAAAAGAGAAATTATAAGTGAAGCAATGACCCCCTTAATCAATAACAAACCTGAATTAATGCAAGCAGATATTGATATGATCTACAGAACCTATTCAGAGTTTGTAAAAAAAGAATCTCCCAGGGAAAAATTTTGTAAAATTTGCAAAAAGATCAATAAGAGACTCAATACTTAAAGCATCTACAGCGACAACAGTTACAATTCAAGAAGAGGAGATAAAAATATTGAAAGATGTCCCATTTGAAATACGCAAGAAAAGGAAGCAGAAATATTACAGGATTCCTCCAAAAAAACAATGTCCAGTACAGATGGATTTTTCCAGAAGGACTTATATTCAACTTTAAGGAGAAGAAGGGAAAGATTGACTCTCTATTAAAAGCAGAACTCTTTCTTAAACAGCAACAATCTTCAACCAAACAAAGAAACGGAGCAGAGGAAGAAAAGGCAACGGAAAAAAACAGCGAACAACAGAAATCCGATACGGATAGTTCATTTTCTACAGCTACTTCTGTGTCTTTGGGTGAAATCTTTGACTGTGACTCAAATTCGGATTTAGGAGATGCGGCCCCTAAAACTTTGAAAGTAAATCTCCCCTGGCAAAAGAAGAAGAAAACCAAAGCTAAGAAGAAATCTAAGTGAAGATCTGAGATTACCTATGACATTTAATTTACTTATATTCTCAACCAGATGTGATGTGGATGTAATATCAAAAATGCCTTTATGTTCTGAAGAATACACATTCCGGAATTGGAGGAAGGCTGGGCTAACAAGAATAATAGACATAATGGATAAATGGACAACTATCCCAAAAGCAACTCTGGAGAGGAAAATAGGAGAAAATATACCTTGGATTAGATACTTTCAACTCCAACATCTCATCAGAGAGTGGTCGGCCAGAAGTACAGAACCTCAAATACTTACACCATTTGAAATCCTGATTAGACACAATAACGGAGAGTTAAAATGTTTGATTTCGAAAGTATATAAAATTTGGCGTATTGAACTGCAACAGAAAACGATAGCCTCACAACTCAAATGGCAAACGGATTGTCAAAACAGAATCCAAATGGACTCATGGGACAAAATCTGGAGCTCGCCCAGTCCTTCTTCAAAGATCTTTTGTATCAAACTTAAGTTCTTTAAAATACTTCACCGCTGGTACTTAACACCTGCACGGCTAAATAAAATAGATCCAAAAATAATAAACTCTGTTGGAAAAGATGTGGGAAGATTGGAGATTTTATGCATTGTTGGTGGTCCTGTCCCTCTTCTCAACAATTCTGGACACAAATTGTTTAACAAATTCACAAAATTATGGGAACTAACTTACCTTTTCTACCTGAAACAGTCCTGTTGGATGTCATCCCAGATACCTGCAAAAGAAAAGTCACTAGAAAATTAATAGCAACATTGTTAGCAATTGCACGAATAACATTAGCCCAATATTGGAAAAACAAAAATCAACCTACTCTTCAATGTTGGCAAAATAAAATCTGGGAACATTTTGTATATGGTAAAGTAGTCTCTCACCAAAAAGATTTTCAAGCAACTTGGTTCCCAGCAGTGGAATATCTCGCGGAAGAAGTGATTCCGCGAGATCATGGCGACCGGGTGTGAAGCTCTGGTGCTGAGCTCCCCTGAGGTACTCTGAGCTACGCGGTATAATAGTACTATTTGAAGGGAAATTGTTGCAAACCGCTCCAGCAGATAGGAGGAGAAGGTTTTTGTAGCTCTAGACCAATAAGTAATTCGGAGGCCCAAGGAACGCCTTGAAGAACGGGGCGAACATAACGAACGCCGGAACAGCTGATGCACCAGGCCAGTGACGAGGCCTCGTATCAAGCCTCCTACCAAGCTGCAGTAAGCTGCGGGGCTGCCCGGGAGTCCCTATTGCCGGCTTCGGAGAGCAAGGCGAGACCGCAGAGTTCGGGCCCGAACCTGGTACCCTTGTGAGAGGTACAGCCACAGCGCGGCAAGAGCGGGGTTTATTGACCACTGGGGGGGGTCCCCTGGTGGGGAGTTAGACCCCTCCCTTACCCTTCACCCCCAAAACACAACGGAGAGAAGGGCCGAATTACCAGCGGCAGGGACCCGACGAGACAGGGACGGGCAGGAAGACCAACACGAACCGACCGGGAGGGCCAAAACAACGACCGGGAAGAAGAGACCGGGAGCCGGACTGGCCTGGTAGACGGAGGGGCTGTGTGTGGAAAAGTGCAGAGGCGGAGGTGGAGACGACGCGTCCATTGCAGGCGGTGAGAGAGCCAGCAGGGACGCCGAGCTTTCAAGCCTGGTGGTGAGAGAGCCGGGACTGAAATCTCCACCTGGAGTATTTGAAGCGGAAAGCCCATGACGGGTGACTGGGAGGCCCGACCGGGCAGAACGGGACACATGGGGCAGGATTTACCATCTGCGTGGAAAGCACAAGCCTCAGATTGTCGGAGGTTGAGATTGGTGGCTGGGCTCGGCTTGCTGTCCCTGTGCCCTGGGGAGGAGGGGAGGAGCCTTGTGGAGGCAGAATCCCCTTGGCGGTTGGCATGGAAACTATGGTCATGGACGCCCTCTAGTGACCAGACACGAAAATTACATCGGGTTGAAGCCTGGTTCTATCTGCCTGGCACTTTAAGAACACTGCTAGAGTGGGAAGTGAATGTTGGTCGGCTGGAGGGAGAGGGGTTGTTGTGCTTCTATGGATGGTGTTGAATGGATGGTTAGGTGGGATTGTCAGGGCTTAGTCAGTATAGTTAGAAACTCCCCTGACTTGACCAGTTAGGAATGTTTTAATGTAGATAGCACTTAGATTGTATAGTTTTTGGAGCTGGAGTACTGGACCCTATCGGTTGGCGGCCTGAAGCGTCTGCGGAGTCTGCTGGGATGATGGATGGGCAAATTCCAGTGCTCTTGGGGAGAGGGAGGTATGGCGGTGGGTCTAGGCAGAGTTTAGAGCGAAGGGCGCAGAGAAATAGAGTGGCTCGGCGCCCTTCCAGCCTTCGACCCATCCCAAGGATGACAGGCAGTGGGGCCGGGATTAAGAACCCTCCTCCATCACTGGTGTTATGCAACGCCAGGTCTATTAACAACAAAGCCGAAATCCTGCGGGATTTCGTGCTAGAACAGCGAGCAGACCTGGCGTGCGTGACCGAGACCTGGGTGCAGGAAGGAGAGACTGTGGCACTCGCCCAACTTGCTCCCCCGGGTTTCTCGGTCTTTCACCAGTCGCAGATTAGAGGGCGGGGGGGAAGAGTGGCGATTTTCATTCGGGAGGTTTACTCCGTCAGGGCGCTCCCGCGGGTAGAGATCGCGGGCATAGAGTGTGTCGGCGTGATGATGGAGGCTGAGGAGAGTTTGGCGATTTGGCTGGTGTACCGACCACCTAACGCACCGGCTGATAGCCTACCATCCCTGCTGGAGGCCGTAT
>NW_015177024.1:279117-298254 GCF_001447785.1 Gekko japonicus | reverse complement strand
CCATAAAAAAAAAACAACCTCTTATTACAAAGATCTGTTATATTTTTAAAAGGCTCTTATGGGTTGAGAATGTTGATTATTGCATGGTATTAATATGTGTTCTGAATGTACTGTTGAATATATTGTTCAGAATAATAAAAAACACTTATTAAAAAAAAGATCTCCTCACTGAAGTGGCTAAAGGAAAAAGCTTACTTTCGGGTGTGCATAAGAGAGGGGGATGAGTATAAGACCGCTTTCAATACTCCTCTGGGGCAGTTCGAATATTTCAGAATAATAAAAAACACTTATTACTAAAGAGATCTCCTCACTGAAGTGGCTAAAGGAAAAAGCTTACTTTCGGGTGTGCATAAGAGAGGGGGATGAGTATAAGACCGCTTTCAATACTCCTCTGGGGCAGTTCGAATATCTGGTGATGCCTTTCGGTCTTCAGGGCCCCCCGGGGGTCTTCATGAATTTGATAAATGAAGTGTTGCATGATCACCTGTTTAAAGGGGTGCTTGTTTTCTTGGACGACATTCTGATTTACTCCCCCGACAAGACCTCCCATGTGCAGTTCGTGAGAGAGGTCCTCAAAAAGTTGCACAAACTGTTCACCAAACTGTCTAAATGTGAATTCCACACACCAGAAATTGATTTCCTAGGCTACCACATCTCCCCACGGGGCATAGACTCTCCCGCTCATTATGTAATCTCCCGCCTGGAATCTTCCCGCCCGCGCGCTCTAAGTTCATTTGCTTAGCTAGTTGCCTTGCCCAGCTATATGTATTGGGATGTTCCCGCCTTCTAGTTATTCCTAACAATAATCCTGTGGACATGGTACCAGTCTTGTACACTAATAAAGCATAACGCATCTTAGGAAACGTGTGTGAAGAGTTACTTGCTGTGGAACCTGACAGAAAAGACAAACTGAAAACCCTTTTCACCACCGTGTCCATCCTTGCACACCCGGACGAAACAAAAAAGTTTGTGGTGCAAACAGATGCCTCAGATGTAGCTATGGGTGGGGCAATTTTGCAAGAAGGCGCGGATGCCAAACTCCATCCCTTAACCTACGTGTCTCGTAAATTCACCGACACAGAGCGCAATTGGTCGGTTTCAGACAGGGAAGCTGGGGCAATCCGGCTGGCTCTCTTGACATGGAGACATTGGCTGGAAGGGGTAAGGGTGCCGTTTGAAGTGTGGACAGATCACAAGAACCTTGAAATGCTTCGCACCCCCCGTAACTTAAATGCCAAGCAACTCCAATGGGCTGATTTTTTCTCTAAGTTTCGATTTACTCTCCACCATTTCCCAGGGAAAGCGAACTCACTGGCGGATGCCTTGTCCCACCTCCCGCAGCACGAAAGCCAGTGGGAGGAGGTCCTGGAGTCTATGTTTACACCTTTCCACTTGGGTGTGGCGGTAATAACCCGGAGGCAGGCTAAACCTTCCTCCTCTCTCCCCTCCCCTCCTGGGGGATGGGAGGCCAAATTCGCTGCCGCCTTTTCAGAACTCAACAAGCGGGAAGTGGAGGTGCGAGGGAAGTTGGCGCAGGGGCCGGATGGGTGTTGGTATAAAGACACAAAACTGTTTGTTCCAAATCTGTTGCGGGGGAAAATTATGGGTCTAGTGCATGGATCTAAACCAGCTGGCCACACAGGTTTTGTGACATCACTACATCTCCTACAACACACCTTCTGGTGGCCCCACATGTGCAAGGATTTGTCTCTGTTTGTACACTCCTGTCAAATGTGCATTATGTGTAAACCCAGGAAGGGAAAGCCCCCCAGATTACTGAAACCTTTACCAATGCCAAATAGACCATGGGAGGTTATTTCCATGGATTTCATCACCGATTTGCCTCCCAGCAAGGCCATGATGGTAATTTGGTTGGTTGTGGATTTATTCTCCAAACAGGCTAATTTCATTCCTTTCCCCACCTTATTTGTTATGAATTACTAAAATCTGTGGAGGCAGGAATATACGCACAGGTTCCAATTTTTCTTCTTTAACACTTGATAGGGATCACCCCCTTTTCTTAGGAACTATTTCCCTCAGGGAAAGACTACTGGTTCCACTTCCATATTTACAGATCCTCTTTGATCCTTCACTCTTTTTAACTGGCGCTCTCAACTGCCATTTGTTACGAGACAGACTAATTTATGTTTTTATATCTGATACACAAGCAACACACATGGACTGTGCACATTCATTTGTATACCATGAGCCAAAGAAAGCTGTTTGCATCACCTATTGTGAGAGAGACAGATTTCAGGGAAAGACTTGCCTGCCTTCTATGTTAATGAAGCATGCACACATGCAGCTAGCAAGGCATTGTGGGAACAAGAAGCACATGGTTTGCCATTGTGATCAGAAACAACAACTTTGAGAAGAAGATCCCCCATTGCTGGAGATACGAGATGTCACGGAGGCATGGACTGAATCTGCATTTGTATAACAGCATCCAGTTTACTGCATCCTGTGTGCCTGGAAAAGCCAGCTTCATTTGTACTTCAAAGGAGCAACAGGAAGAAGACTCAACTCCTAGCCAAATGGTATTCCATGAGATAGAGGATAGTATTTCAAATATTGGCCCTCCCATAGGAGTACCTGCCCCTTTCCACATGAGACAATCAGGGTAGTTCATGGGATGGACTTGTTAGTAGGTGGGACCATAGTCTGGCAAGATGCCACCCACCTGGAGATTCAGTATATAATGCAGAGACCATGCTGTAAATGCTGGGCTGCTGGCTGACCACATTCTACAATCCCCCACCCCTTTCCCCTGCTTTAGAAACTCTTTGTTCTTGCTGGAGCCTCTTTGGGATGCACAGCCAAGGATGTCTATGCAGAACACACACCAGCTGGCTCGTTCTAAGTGGTGTGATGAGTAATTAACCCTAGAAACCTTTCCCTTCCCTTCCAATCACCATTGCAACCAGACAAGACTTCTAGATCAGGCAAGTATGAATCGGACTAGTTACCTTCCCACCTCAAAGTAACTAAGAAACTATTTTTGTATTCTTTCTATAACTCTAAGGAAACTTGTATGCTTGTGATTTGAGAGACTGTTGTTTTGTATGCTTGACATCGAAATCCTTCAGTAAAAGATTATTTGTTTTGGAAAAACACACGTGTGGTCTCCATTACTGGACTTCCAAGTTCAAACATGACCTCCATACACGCTGGCCAGAACTCAGGTTAAAATATAGTTAGCCATTTGTTGTAAAATAGAGCATTTGGCCTAACACATTCCCTCGGGTCAACAGTAGAATTCTATTTGAACCCCCACTGAATGGTATAATGCATCAACTAGAGTGTCACCTAGAAGTGATGTCACATCCTCCCCAAACTCCACCATCCCAACAAAATCTCCCAGCATTTGCTGAGCAGCGCTGGCAACTATACTTGGAAGGTCAACAAACAGGACATAAAGGCTAAGGCCTTCCTCTGATGTGGCCCACTAGCACTGGTATTCAGAGATTTACTTCCTCTGAATATGGAAATTCCCTTTAGTCACCAGGGCTAGTAGCCATACTCACTAAAAATATTAATTATTCTATCAAGGTTTGTGTTACAGAAGGGCTATTTCTTTATTAATACATTTAATTTATCTGTAGTACTCCTTTCTTATTCAGACTGAAGGCAGATTATGGTGGAAGATGCCCATATTGATTTTGGAGTGGGATGGGTAATTCTTAGCCTATTTGCATAACATTAAAGTGGAAAAAAGGGTTATTTTTGATAGCTGTCTGAAGTATTGAAAAGCTAAGTCCCTAGATTAATTTATGTCAAAGATTTACATCTGTCCTTTCCGTTAAGTAGGTCTTAAAAACAGTTTACAATATCCAGACAATATCATTTAAAGGCCTATGCTTCTCCTACTGTATCCAGTTTCTTGGGACCTAAATACCTGGTAGAAAGTCCTTGTGTCCACCATGTGTCCACCCCTGACCTGTTGAGCAGATGTTCTCTGGGAGCTGCATACTTGGAAAGTTCCCAGGCATGCATGGGTCTGATTTGGATTGGCAATATGGTGCATAAAAAGGTAAAGGTAAAGGTTCCCTTGCTCGAAAGCCAGTCGAATCCGACTCTAGGGTTGCGGTGCTCATCTCCGTTTCAAAGCCGAAGAGCCAGCGCTGTCTAAAGACGTTTCCGTGGTCATGTGGCCGGCATGACTAAACACCAAGGTGCACGGAACGCTGTTACCTTCCCACCGAAGTGGTCCCTATTTATCTACTTGCAATTTCTTGCTTTCGAACTGCTAGGTTGGCAGGAGCTGGAACTAGAGACAGGCGCTCACCCCGTCTTGCGGCACCCGGGTCTTGAACTGCTGAACTACCGACCTTCCACAGCCTGCAGTTCAGCGTCTTAACCACTTGAGCCACCGCAGCTCCTAATATGGTGCATAGGGAGTATTTATATATGCACCATGTTCTGATCTGAAACACCTATGAGGAGGCACTGTTTTTCCCACTGGACAAATTTATACATACATATTCATGTAAGTTTTCACAATAGGTTTTGTGATTCTTTGGAGCCATTTCATGTTGGGAGAGACCTATATGTGCTTGAGCTAGGGATACCTCCTGGAAATCCCATTGCTCACCAATGTCTCAAAGCCAGCTTGGGAAGAAAATGGGAGAAAAAAGGGCAGGTTTGCTGGCATTCTGTCAGCCTGAATCCTCACTTCTACTAAAAACTGGAAGTGACAACATGATGTTGGAGGTGATACCCTACGATTCCTCAAAAACTCTGTGGTTGAACCGCAGCGTTTCGGTGAATCGTATATTCCCCCAATGTCATTATGTCATGTCTGTTTCTTCACTGGAACTGGAACTCTGTGCTAGTGCAGAGTTGCCACCCTCCAGGTGGGGCCTGGGGATCTACTGGAATCACAACTGATCTCCAAACTACAGAGATCAGTTCCCCTTGGAAAAATGTCTGCTTTGCAGGATGGAATCTGTGGCACCCCAAATCTCCAAGAATTTTCCAACCCAGATTTGGCATCTTATACTGGTGTCCTTAAATTGGGACCATGGCATGTGTACAGAGGGAGTATAAACCTCCCTCCACAAACCATTTTCCTGACCTGAGATGACCCCAGGGAGCCACTATTTACCCCACCAATTAAACTTACAGATAAAACAGAGTTGATAGACTTGCATCTGATCCCTTAAGCCAGTTATTATGGTCTTAGTCCACACATCTTTGGTTCACACAAGCCAACATTGTTCCAACTCTAGTTGTTAGGTAACCTTATTCTCATTGTGCTTGATGCAAAAAATAGCTTTCATATATGGTGCCATCTTGCTTCATGTAGATGTGCAGCAGCATCAGGAAACATAGCAGCCAGGATTAGAATATTGGTAGTGATGAGAAAGATGTATCAGTAGAAGATGCAGGGACCAAGAATAATATAAGAGAACAAAAGGAGAGGAGCAGAGATTCAGAAAGCCATAAAGCAAACCTAATATGATTGGCAGGCTGTCATGAAAAAAGGATTAAGAATTGTATCAGTTTCTCTTTGATTTTTACAGAAAAATAATGGAAGTCCCTCGTATCAATTTATTCCTTAAACAATCATCATCCAGATAGAGAAACCACAAAAAAGAGGTTTGCTGGAATTCCAGGCTGGCAAGTTAATAACATAAATTGAGAAATACACTACTTTTCGTTATACACAATGTTCCAGAAATCAGCATTATGAGTTGGTCTTTTCTGGAAGTCACATGTGTGCTCCTCTGATTTATAAGAGCCATAAATAAAGAAAACAGCTGTTCAGATTCATGTAAAATATTTGCTGAATCAATATATTAGAGAGGGCTCCTGATCTAAGCAGGTGGCACTTTTAAATCTTCATGACCTTACTTTCTCAGCTGTTTTTATAATTAATTTGCTTCTAAATTAACATCCTCATCTCTTTTTTGCACATTAAACATTTTTCATTTTGCTGTCTATCTTGCAAAGTTAATTTTCACCTAAAGTGTCAGAATCTAATATCCAGATTTCCTAATCTTTTAGATAAAGGTCTTTTCCACACCTCACTGTTGCTGCTGTTTCCTGGTGAGGTGAATCTCCAGCTGAAGCTCTGAATTTGGGGCACCCCTTCTGTAAAAGGCCATTTATTTTAGGGAATTTTTTCTTGAATTTGGATTCGACCCTCCCCATGTGTTCTGCACTTTCTTTGAAAAGGGGTTGTGCAGCCATGTTGTCATGTACTTTGTCAGCGATTGAACCTCCTTTTTTGCATATGTACAGTAACATTATAACATCATAACACTGTAAAAAAAGACTGGATGTATCATGGGGAACAGCATGGTTGCTGCCATTTCAGAGGTCCCCTGCTCCTTCTTAGTCACCAGCTAAGAAAATGGCCAGTGAAGATTTCCACAGAATCCTAATGAAAATAGCATTCTGTACACGATTGTCGAAATGGATACACCAGTTCATAACGGTGTTATTCAATAATTATGAAGCATGCCAAATGGAAATACTGCATGTGTTGAGTTTTCATGATTATCAAATCAATTACATAATTCCATTATTTTCAGATTTTAAAAGACCGAATTGTCATCAAAAACACCAGGAGCTATAGGGCAAGGAGGGTGGGGGAAGAAGAAACAATACACATACGTGATGACAAAATCTATCCACAAAAAAAAAAAAAGGAAAGGAACTTTATGGCTGAGTAATTGCATAGAGAAAGCTACATTAAACTTTACTGCTCATTTTGTCCTTGCATTATAACTCAGTGATATTAAGTAAAAAAATGTGTCAATGCAATCAAATCAAAACTATGCTTAAAAATCAGTCTGTTGTTCAGGGGACTTGGAGGAATGGGGGTGGGGTATACACATGATACTGATGCCACAAAAGGGTGGTGGGAAAAAAAAATTCAGTTTTGGAAATTCCACACTTGATAACTGTTTTAATACCCAAAAGAAAAAGATCACAGGAAAATGGCTCTGGAAAATGCAGGGTAATGGGGCAGTAAAATCGGAGCTATTCCTGGAGCAGCCAAAAATTGTGTGGAAAGTTTTACAAACATCACTGATTTAAGAATGCTGATGCAGTGGTTTGTACATGTGCAGAAAGGGTCTTAGTCTTTAAAGAATCTGTAGCTCTTCCAATCCAAGCATTAGCTATTGCATTCTTGAGAGGTAATGACTAAATAATTTCCTGATTACAATAGCAGCAAATTTTGGGAATGGAGGAAGGGGTTCAGATGCAGGAATCTACAGATTCAGGAACCAATCAAACTTCACAAACTAATGACACTGCCACTTCCATTTGGGTTTGATGTCCATCCTCTTACCTGCCAGTTTCTCTTCTAATCCTTTGCCAGACATGCCAAGGTGAGGGGGAGAGGAAAAGCAGCAAAATATATTTGTATGGCTTCATGGTTCTTTGTAAGCTTCTGTTGCAATCTCCCAGAATAACAACTGATCTCCAGAATACAGAGATCAGTTTCCCTGGAGAAAAGGGCTGGTTTGGAGGATGAACTCTATGGCTTTATACCCTACTGAAGTCCCACTTCTCTCCAAACTCTTCCCTCCCCAAGTTCTGCCCCCTAGGAGATAAACCCAGGAAAAGTATGATGCGTACTACTTTTTGATTGTGGGTTACTTCTTAATGTAATCTATTTACAGTGCAGTCTTAAGCAGAGTTACATCCTTCCAAATCCAGAAAGCTGCAAGTTTGTTTAGGATTGCACTTGGTTAGGTGCTAATAAAAAAACCTAGATGAGTGTTGATTGAACCTGAGCAAGTATTCTGTCCAATCTGACAGTTTTCACAATCCTTTATAAACAAAAACTTTGTGGAGTAAAAAGATCACCTTTCTCTTTTCTGTCTCATTTTTTCCCCCTGTGACTCATCTGGCAATTGCTCTTGGAAATAAGTTTTTGGGTTTTTTGCCAGAACTTGCATTTAATATGCAGGCATTTTAAGAACCACAGTTAAAGATTCTGTGAGGGAGCTGATAAGGATCAGAACCTTTTGGAGCTCACCCATCTTCATTTAGAATGACAGGAATAAAAACTATTATTTTCTTTCTAATTAATGTTGGCTAGTGGATGAAGCTCTGAAAGATAAAAGCTGGAGCTTAAGAGTATGCACAGAAGACTGAGTCGTTATTGTGGAATGAATGCTTCAGTGAATAACAATCAAAACCATATAATGAAATCTTTTTCATTCCCTAATATGCTATAATGTGAGTGTATGCAGCACTAGAAGCCTTTTTCATATATAATTATACTCTTGAAAGCCAATTTGTTTTTAGTAAACTCTGAAGGCCATAGAAGGACAGATAAATGAATAGCAAATTCCACCGAGTGTTTTATCAGCTTCTTGCCAATCTCTGAGCTGTGCTAGACAAAAAGGTGAATAAACCATCCTGTTACGAAAGGTCCTGTGAAAGGCCTTGTATAGATCTGAAAACAGGTTATTAATTATATACAGTATTATACCTTTCCAGCTTTCCCAGGTTTTGCTAGCAGCCAGTTGTGTGAGTCACAGGCCTAGCAGAAGACTAAGGTAACCCATCTGAATTTCATGCTGGAAAATGAGGTTGAGTTAGGTCTCATGCTGGAAAATGAGGTTAAAAATGATCCTTGTATTCTTCTACTTAATTGCTTCTCAGATCTCTGATTACTGACAGAAGTGCCAGCTAATTCAGTATAATTGGAAGTATTATCATTTCACAATTAATTACTGATACCTGTTCTGCTGATATACTTATTGGTCTGCTTCCTTATGATATCATAATTTAAGCAGAAACCATATTTTCATTATTCCCTCACCAAAATTAATGACAAGTCTCAACTGAGTTCCTTCCCATTTGACAGTTATGTTACCAAAGTAATTCTTGCTTGAGCAATTTTTTATTAACCTGTACTCTACTACTGTTTACCAAATACACACCAGTATCAATGAATGCTGTCCAGTATATTTATTAGTTAAAATATATTTATATTTCAAAGTTGCTCAAGGTAGGTTCCCAAAATAGTAAAAAAAGAACCCCACAAAACTCAAAAACCCGAATGACAGGTAACACACAATTAAAATTTAAAAGAGAAAAAACATAGCTACATAATTTCCCCTCAAAATTATACACTCCATATGAAAAGAGTAAGAGTCCAGTAGCACCTTAAAGACTAACAAAATTTGTGGTAGGGTATGTACAGGTTTAAACCTCTCAAGCCAGTCCAGGGATGAGAGGCAACCCTGTACTTTTCCAGTACATTAAACAACAACTTGTCTGATCCCTCACAGCTATAAGTCCAATACACGTTTAAGCAAAGTAGTATTTTATTAAAGCCATGTTAGAGCAGGAACAAGTGCACTGTTGAGAATACCTTGGACGGGCTTAGCAGGGGATAATGAAAGACATTCAAACCGTTAATAACCAATAGACTTGGTTCTCGCCGCGTGGGCAGACTTTCGTATTTGCGCCCAAAAGCCTGAGAAGCAACGGTTCTATAAAGATAAACAATTAAAGCTTCACACGGTCCAGCTCATTATAGTCTAAGCAAAGCAGCTCCTCTTCACACCTGTTAATCTTGCAGATAAGCGTACACTAGCGTTCATAGAATGGAATGCATTACACAGGGATACACACAGGGCACACAGTAGGCATGCGCAGATGCCATAGGAGAGAGGGGGGGGTTCCCCATCCACAGAGTTCAATGGCAGCTAGCTGACACAACCCAAGAGATGGACTATATCCTCTCTGGTTTTCAGAACAATGTGCTACAGAAGTTCCCCTCAACCTGAGATTAGAGGTTCAAACTCTCAGTTGATATCTGGAACTTAACACATTAGCAACTCACTCAGAGATGCACACTTTTACCAAGGTAGCGTATGTGGTGTGAGTGTTAGGCTACAAGATTTAGACTTAGAATTCAGGTATAACATCAGAGACCATTTAACAATCAGAATAATTTTTATTCAGTACAGAGCTTAACACAGACTACCAGAGTTTACCAAAATAACAAGCCTAAGGCGATTTGCCTTAACTACACAGTAAAAGGTACATATTTACCAAGTTCAGGAATATCCAAACAGTCCAAGGGATTTTGAAGGCAAAATCCATCTTTGCTCAACCATGTGGTCCAATTCACAAAGCCAGTCCTTTGTCCCTCAAGGACTGCATTTCAGGTGCAATAAAACAAGCAGAGAGAACAGAAGCAGAGAGCAAGAGACTCTCTCTCATTGGGATCAAACAATTATAGTCCAATTCCAGTCATGATCAGCCGTGGCCATTCGGCCAATCACAAATGGACATAGGTGTGTCCAATTGTTGGTTGCCATAGCTGCAACACAGGAATGGCTAGACGTTTGGAGACTCCTCTTGCAGTCAGGTGACCCAGCTTCTAGCTACTTCATTTAGTACGTGACTTGTCGCATGTCGGGCCAGAAAGTGTAGCCATGAGGTCTGGCGTTTGGCATGGAAGTGTGAAAGAATGTGGGTTTATGGCATGGCTATTTAGGCCATTTGGCCTTACCATGTGGCTAGCAAAAGGAAACAAGGCACAGCATGTTATCAGAATGTAATCTCAGGAGAAGGCACGGATTATAGAAAGCAGAAAGCAAAATTTCTATACAGGGTATGAGCTTCCATGAGTTACGGCTCACTTCTTTACTTCCATATGATATTAACTGCATATGGCCACCTCAGGAGAATAGCCATGTTTTTTTGCAGAAAGGGGATGGTATGGGGCCCTCTGAACATAATTAGGGAGCTCATTCCATGACACTGGAGCCACTACCAAAAACATTGCAATTGTGCTGTGAGTGAATAGACAGCGCAAAGGGCAGGTCAAATAATAGGGAAGCCTTGGGAGAAGCTGAGGTGGCAAATAGGCTCATATATTAAAAATGAAGATATAAAAACCACACTCCAGATATGGCAACTTTATTTATGCAGCTATATTTATGATATATGCATATAGTACACAGATCTCAGGCATACATTCAATGAAACTCTTGTGCCTGAAAGCCAACAACTTGCTCCTTAATATTAGGTTTGATTCCTACTTCCTGTGTACCATTTTTAAAGGACTGCGGTTGAAATCTAGGGTCTTAGATGTTATCAGGGTTTTTTTTCTGGGGGTATGCACCAAAACAGAGTTCCAGAACTTCTTCAACAAAATTGTTGTAAAAATGTTTAAAAGTTCATGAGTTTTCAGTATACAGATTGAAAACTTCATTTCATTCAGGAGAGTTCCGGCACCTCTTAAAAAAAAAAGTCCTGGATGTCGTTATTAGTGTGGTGTGAGAAATATAAAACAACTCTCCTTTATTTGCTGCTAGAAGCCTTGCAAGTGGGGTGAAAGGGCCACCAAGATCCTAAAGTCTCAAATGTTCCACATTTGCTGCCCAAAGATCTGAATGATTACCAAGATTTCTAGATCACTCCCATTAAGAACCATAGGGCTAGAAGTCTTTGGGAATTACCCTTAAAGCAAAAGTGACATCCTGTACTTTCCTCTATCACATGTTTATGTTTTTGGTGCTCAAAACAGAAGGGATGAGAGTAGTAAGGTGTTGGAAAATGTTATATGATTTAGAAATTGTAACAGACTCCCAAATCCTGCTGGACAGATATCTAATACTAAGCCACGTGGCCATGTATGAACTTCCAGCTAGTTAGGCTAATAAATGATTCATTTAATTGGAAGACAAAATATTTGGAGCTATGTAGAGGTTTTGTGGAATTTACCTTTTTTCAAATAAAAATATATTTTTAGTTCCTGAATCATTATATCTTTCTTGCATTATAAAGTCCAAAGCAATGGCTCCCAGTAAATTGTGGAATATTTGTAATATGTATGTTGTCAGTTTATTGCACTAGTTTAAAAATTTCTTGTTACAGTATTACATTTCCATGGCTTAATTCACAAACTCTCTGATATGTTTTCACATTGTTTTGTATTGTATTTCTAAGAGCTGGCATTTTTAATGGCTAATTTGTGATTGTATTGGGTTTCCATTATGCAAAAGACAAAATTTCAAACAGATATGTAGTAGGCTTCAAATGAATAAATAAAAATGGTTTAGTATTAGTCAGGAGGACAATTCCCCACATTTATTTAATGGTGGAAAGCTTTTTGTACCTGCCTTCCTCCTAGTGGGTTATATGGTGGTATTGTATTTGCCATTGCAGAACAACAATTTAATTACTGTCTGAGATTATTTATGTCAGCTAAGGCTTTGTTCAGGCACAAACAATTCTGCTTAAACTGTCTTTGGCATGCCTATACATCAAAGTATCCAAAAGATTTAAGTAGTGACTGGTTTTATAGCACATGCAGGGTGATGTTAATCTGTAGTTTATTTCTAATTTAGGTAGCCATCATTTACATTTATTCATGTTAATCCATTCCAACTTAGGACTTTAGAATCCATTAAACAGTCTGTGAGTAGTCTACAAATTATACTAAGCATGTCATGCTGTTGTTACCTACAGACAAGCAGTGCTCCAGGTTGTGATCAGTAGGTGCAGTTTCCTCAAGTATTATCATTTTATGTTCTAATAGTCAAATGTGGCCCAGTCTACAGATGTCTACATGGAATGCACCCTTCCCATAAGTTTCTTGCTGGTCCTCACTATTCTAATATTTATATCCACAGATTGGGGCCATTCACATAGAACTAAGATTTTTTCAGCCATCTCGGGGGACCCCCAGGCTTGCAGAAAAATCTTAACACTTAAAAAAGGAAGGGGGTTTACCCCCCGTAACAAGAGCATTGTGTGTGCAAATGCCAGCAAATTCAGACAAAGATCCACTAGGCTGGATGGGTAGGGAAACTGCCACTGCCACCACTGGCACTGAGGCAACACTTTTGGGCAGTGAGTTGCCACTTCTGCCATCACTAAGGAAGTGGAGTGGCTGGGGGAGCTGCTGTCCAGGTGGCAAAGTGGCTAGGCAGGCAGGCAGGAGGAAGGAAGGAAGGAAGGAAGGAGGAGTGAGTGAGTGAGTGAGCAGAGTGGCAACAAGGAGGGTGGTGGTAGTTGGGAGCAGCAGCGAAGAGGAATGGGGTGGCAGAGTGGAATGGGGTGGGTAGTAGAAGCAAAGAGGGGTGGCAGGTAGAGCAGTGAGGAGGAAGGGGTGATAGGCAGAGTGGCAGTGAGGAAGGTGGTGGGCAGAGCATCACCTAGGAGGGGTGGTGGGCAGAGTGGCATGTTACACCACCTGCTTTATTTACAGCAGAGGCTAACTATATTTTAACGTGAGTGCTGGCCAACTATACCAAGGTTGTGTCTACCGATAGAGACCCAGTAATGGAGACCACACAGGTGTTTTTCCAAAACAAAATAATCTTTTTACTGAAGGATTTCAAGTTCACACATACAAAATAATCAGTCTCTAGTTTCACGTACACTCAAGATTCCTTTAGAGTTACAGAAAGAAATCAAAATAGATTATCAATTACTTGGAGGTAGGTAGGTATATTTCGGTTTATACTCGCCTGTTTCCAGAAGTCTTGTCTGTTGCAATGGAAGAATAGGGGATAAAAGAATTCCTAGGGGTTTTAGCTAACTCATACCTGCTAGAACCTGCTAACAAGATGTGGACCTCATTGGCTGCAGTCCAAGAGATCTTAAAGTAGACAAAGGATTGTGGTATAGGAAGCTGGACTTAAGAGGTGGTAAAGAAGACAGAGGTCGTAGAGAAAGGGTTTGGGTCTTTACTTTTATAGTGGGACCTCCAGGTGGGTGGCACCTTGCCATGCTGTAGTCCCACCTACTCACAAGTCCATTCCATGAACTACCTGATTGGTGAATGTAGAAAGGGGCTGGTGTTCCTATGGGTTGGGCCAATATTTGAAATACTATACTCTATCTCATGGAATACCATTTCACTAGGTGCGAATTCTCTTCTTCCTGCCTCTCCTTTGAAGTACAACTGAATCTTGGCTTTCCCAGGCCAGTTTGGTACCATCAACAGGAAACTGCTATACAGATGCAGATCAAGTCCATGCTCTACGTGGCATCTCGTCTTTGCAATAATGGGGGATCTTCTTCTCTGGGTTGTTGTTTTCTGCTAACAATGGCTAACATGTGCTCCTTCTTCCCATGATGCTCTCTGAGCTGAATGTGTGCAAGCTACATTAACATAAAATGCAGGCAAGTGGTTCCTATGTGAATTCTGTCTCACAGTAGGTAATTCAAACAGCTTTCTCTAGGCTCATGGTATACAAGTGTGTGCACAGTCCATTTGGTGTGTGTGTGTGTAGCAGATATAAATTCATAAATGAGTCCATTTCTCAACAGGCACCTATGAAGGGTGGTGGTAGGTAGAGCAGTGAGGAGAAAGGGCAGTGGACGGAATTACAGCTAGGAAGGGTGGGTGGGTATTGTGGCAAGGAGGAAGGGATTGTGATGGGCAGAGAGCAGACTGAAAGAGAGTGCAGCAGGAGAACAAGGGGGAGGTATGGATCAGTGTTGGGAGTAAGAGGAGGGGAGAAGAAATATAGTGTGAATGGAAAAAAGATGGGAGGAGGAGGAGGAGGCAGTGAGAGGAAAGGATAAGAAAAGGTGCCTGGGGGTGTCAGAAGCCAAAGAAAAAAGCAGGGACCACTGAGGGAATTTTCCCATGAGTTTCTTACAGTTCCCCACTTGTTAGATTATATTTTGAACACAGAGAAAACAGCTGTCCTTTACTTCCTTATTTATGGACTAATTAAGACTAGGGATAACTTCAGTCCTGAAGTGATCTACTTGCTTTTAAAATTCAAATTCCTAATGTTAGAATTAGGATATTTAAAAAGTATGAAACCAAAAGTGATTTCCATTTACTGATCCTGTGTGCTCTTTAAAGCATAAAAGGTGATTTGCAGGATCTATCTGCTATGGACGGAGGTTCGTGACATTGTACAGGAGGTAGAAATCACCACCATCCCAAAGAAAAAGAAATGCAAGAAAGCAAAGTGGCTGTCTGATGAAGCTTTACAAATAGCAGAGGAAAGAAGGAAAGTGAAAGGCAAAGGTCAAAAGGAAAGATTTACCCAAATGAATGCAGATTTCCAGAGAACAGCAAGGAGAGATGAGGAGGCCTTCCTGAATGAACAATGCAAAGTAATAGAAGATAGCAATAGAATGGGAATCTCTTCAAGAAAATTGGAGAAATCAAGGAAACATTTTGTGCAAAGCAGGCAATGATAAAGTACAAATGCAGTAGGGACCTAACAGAAGCATAAGAGATTGGGAAAAGATGGCAAGAATACACAGAAGAACTATACAAGAAGGACCTCAATGTCCTTGACAACCACAATGGTGTGATCGCTGACCTCGAACCAGACATCCTGGAGTGTGAAGTCAAATGGGCCTTAGAAAGCATTACTAACAACAAAGCTAGTGGAAGTGATGGTATCCCAGTTGACCTATTCAAAATCTTAAAAGATGATGCTGTTAAAGTGCTGCACTCAATACGCCAGCAGATTTGGAAAACGCAACAGTGGCCACAGGATTGGAAAAGGTCAGTTTACATTCCAGTCCCAAAGAAGTGCAATGCCAAGGAATGTTCAAACTATCACACAATTACACTCATTTCACACACTAGCAAGGTCATGCTCAAGATTCTGCAAGCTAGGCTGCCAGAAGTACAAGCTGGGTTTCAAAGAGGTAGAGGAACTAGAGATCAAGTTGTCAATGTGCCAGCTTGGATGAATCACAAACCAGAATTAAGATTGCTGGGAAAAACATCAACAACCTCTGATATGCAGATGATACCACTCTAATGGCAGAAAGTGAAGAGGACCTAAAGAGCCTCTTGCTAAGGGTGAAAGAGGAGAGTGCAAAAGTTGGCTTGAAATTCAACATCAAAAAACAAAGATCATGGCATCTGGCCCCATCACTCTATTTTCCAGTATCTTGAAACACGTGCTTAGAGCATCCTTTACCTTTCTACCATTTCAATCAATGCCAATGGCTATTTTGGAGGGCTGATTTAATCAAACTCCATTGGTCCATCTTCTGTGTGTGGCACCCATGAACTTGATGATTTACCTCACTATATCCTCTTTTGTCCACTGTATTCTAGTCTGAGGGCTAAATTTTTAGCAGGTATTTTATCTCGTCTTAGTGCTTACCCAGTTGAGGATAAAATTTCATTTTTGTTATCTGACATTGATGCATATGTCTCTTATAAAATTTCATTATTTGCCCTTGCTGCAAAGAATATATGTTCCAAGGTGGCAATGGGAAGGGGCATTATTCAGGCTACTGCATTAAATTAGTCATATTTTGTTATTGATTTCTGGTACTTTGGTATATTCTGATATTAACCTATAGTTTGTTCACAATTTGTATTTTGTAATCTTGTAATGACCAATGGCTAATTAGAATAAACTAAACTGAGAAACAGTAGTAATGTACAGCTGCGAGAGTTGGACCATAAGGAAGGCTGAGTGCCGAAGAATAGATGCTTTTGAATTATGGTGCTGGAGAAGACTCTTGAGAGTCCCTTGGACTGCAAGGAGATCAAATCAATCAATCCTAAAAGAAATCAACCCTGACTGTTCCCTGGAAGGCCACATAATGAAACTGAAGCTCAAATACTTTGGCCTCCAAATGAGAAGGGAAAATTCACTGGAGAAGACCCTGATGCTGGGAAAGACTGAAGATAAAAGAAGAAGGGGACGGCAAAGGATGAGATGGTTAGACAGAGTTATTGATGCAACGAAGATGAAGTTGAGCAAACTTTGGAGGACGACGGAGGACAGAATGGAGGACAGGACACCCCCTGGCGTGATGTGGTCCATGGGGTTGCGAAGAGTCGGATGTGTGACTGAACAACAACAACAACAACCTGGTTTAGCATTGTTTATGAAAATCCAGACAACCATTCTGTGCTAAGTGTTCTGCTAAAATGAACTTCAACGGAGTTACAAGGGTGCCCCGTGGCGGCTCATTAGATGAGCTTGTGGGAGACTGGCATGACCAGCTCTCCACGGCCATCGATGAGATTGCTCTCCGGCGCCATCTGCACTCTCACCCTAGGCTGTCCCCCTGGTATACCCAGGGGTTATGGCTCATGAAATGGGAACTAAGACGGCTAGAGAGACGGCGGCGGGGGGCCCGCGACGAAGCATCAAGAACATCCTATAGGACGTTTATGAGATCCTATGAGATGGCAGTCAAAGCTGCTAAGAGGGAATTCTATGCAGCTGAGATTGCGTCCGCTAGCTCACACCCAGCCCAATTGTTTAGAACAATTCGGTCTGACAACTCTGCCACAGGGCAGACAAAATAATAGGGAATTGGATATTGGCTGCGCGGCTTTTGCGAGCTATTTCGCGGATAAAGTCTTGGCGCTCCGCCGCGACCTCCCCGCCACAGTTGAAACAGTGAGTGAACTTGAGGCCCCTTGCACGTCCTTGCAGGATTTAGAATGTTTCGACCCGCTCAGCTTGGAGGAAGTTGACAGATTGCTCGTATCTGTGCGCCCAACCACGTGCCCCCTGGATCCGTGCCCTTCATGGCTCATTAAGGCGGGCCATGAGGGGTTTCGAGGTGCCACACGGGAGATTGTTAACAAGTCCCTCATGGAGGGACAGTTCCCTGAGGCACTTAAGGAGGTGATGGTCCGCCCTCTCCTGAAAAAACCAACCTTGGACCCGGCCGAATTGGCCAACTATCGGCCGGTGTCTAATTTGCCCTATTTGGGCAAAGTGATTGAGAGGGCGGTGGCGACACAGCTTCAGAGCTTTCTGGAGGACGCTTCTGTCCTGTATCCACTCCAGTCCAGCTTTCGCCCTGGTCATGGGACGGAGACGGTGCTGGTTGCCCTTACTGATGACCTCCGGAGGCATCTGGATCGAGGCGGTGTGGCGGCACTGGTGCTGTTAGACCTGTCGGCCGCATTTGATACGGTCGGCCACCAGTTGCTAACCCACTGCCTCGCCAACGTAGGAATACAGGGGCTCGCTCTTCAATGGCTTGTCTCCTTTCTCCAAGGTCGGGGACAGAGGGTGGCGATAGGGGAACAGCAGTCCCGGAGACACCCACTTGAATGTGGTGTGCCTCAGGGGGCAGTGCTTTCCCCGATGCTTTTTAACATCTATATGTGCCCCCTCGCCCAGATTGCCAGGAGGTATGGGCTGGGTTGTCATCATGCGGATGACACCCAGCTCTATCTGATGTTGGGTGGCCGGTCGGGCTCCGACCCAGAAGACCTGAACCAGGGACTACAGGCCATGGCTGAGTGGCTCAAGCTGAGCTGGCTGAAATTAAACCCAGTGAAGACGGAGGTCCTGGGCTTGAGTCGGAACGGCTTGGGGTTGGGGCTCCCTCTCCCGACATTCGATGGGGTGCCTTTGGTGCCAGCGTCGGAGGTTAGGAGTTTGGGAGTGCTCCTGGATTCCTCCTTAACTATGGAGGCCCGGGTAGCAGCCACTGCCAGATCTGCTTTTTACCATCTGAGGCAGGCCCGGCCGTTGGCCCCCTTCCTCAGCCGCGACGACCTAGCTACAGTGATCCATGCGACGGTCACCTCAAGGCTGGACTACTGTAACACTCTCTACATGGGGCTGTGTTGGATCCCCAGGCATTCGAAATAACTCCACGTTTGAATCAAAGCAAGGTTTATTTCAAAGCGATGGTTCAGACAGGAACAAGAACATTGTTAGGAATAACTGCCAATACACAAGTGTAGCATATAAAAGGGATTTGAACCCTGTTGGGCCAATGAGGCCAGTTCCCGCTGGCGGGAATAGAACTCGGAAACGCGCGCCTATTCCATGGGAATGTAACAGTCCAATACTATCAACATAGGTTCAGTTCACAGAGTAGATAACCATAACAAGCTTAGCGAAGCTCCGACTCCCCCCCACCAGCTGCACGACCTTGGCCAGTTTCACAAAACACAGAGAAGCATAATGAAGCAGTCTAAACCCGGGGGGGGGGGAAAGAGCACAGGCCATGGTAGCCAGTTTCCCGGATTCGGCGGGAGACCTCCCGGTTTGCCCGGGAACGTTTCGTGAAACTCTCTGAGCATGTAAGGGGCCCGAATATCCCCTTCTTCCACCCATTCTTGGTGCTGGGGTCCGAAGTCCACCCATTGGATAAGATACCACAATTTACCACTTATAATCCTGGAATCCAAGATGTCAGCGATTTCAAAATGCTCCTCCCCATCGAGCAAGAGGG
>NW_015177024.1:258538-277576 GCF_001447785.1 Gekko japonicus | reverse complement strand
GAAGACACCCCAGATGTGTAGGAAAACCTTTTTATAAACAAACCAGGACAAAACCGGGACCTTATGCAGTTCCGCAGGGCCTGCAAGACGGAGCTCTTCCACCAGGCTTTCATGTAGGGGCCGCCGCTGCCACCACCACCAACGGTGGTAATGCCAACTGGATTCGGGATCACCCTGGGAAGTACAGCTTACCCTGCGTGACATTAACATCTACTGGATAGTGGCACCTCAACGGGGCCGATTTGAAGATCGAAGACGCCATCATTACTAAGGACCATCTTGCTGTGAAGCACTTATTTATTACTGTTGTTATGTATAATTGCTGCTATGATTTTACTGTTTTATGGATTTTATGTATGGGCTGTTGCCCTCTGTAAGCCACCCTGAGCCCGCTTGTGGGAAGGGCGGGGTACAAATACCTAAATAAATAAATAAATAAATAAATAAGGGTGTAACTATTTAGGATTGCATTCCCACACTACTATTGCACCACAAAACGTGAAAATGGAATTGTTTGGGAGGCCATTTTTATAATGTAGATAGGGTTGTAGTTAATGTCTGTGGAATGTAACATAGTCTTTATTGTGCATTTTATTTGTGCATTGTGTCTCTTATTATTTATTTTATTTTTATTTGAAATATTTTTATGCTCTTTCCACTCAATCAGGGTCTTCACAGCAGCGCACATAAAAACATTAAAACATCTGAACAAGTAAAAACAACATTTAAAATGATAAAATAATTCAATAAAAACACAGGCCCTTTTCACATTTCCTTTCTAAACCAAATCGTATTTGTTGTTGGCCCAATTTCAAATTAAGCAACACAGAGGCAGGGGTTTTATACAGCTAATTTTCTTCTGTTAATGAGCCACCTCTGAAGTGCTATGGTCATTTCAAACAGTGTCACAATTTCACCATGCAAACTGCTATAGCACTGAAGTCGATAGAGTCAATGTATCTCAATGGTGCTGCTATAGCGCATCAGCTATACTGAACACTCCTACTCATGTGTAGGCTCCTTGAAGCACAGGTCATTTCTCTCTCCTCCACATATCTGAATAAACTTTCCCTAATCTATTACACACACACCCTTTCCCACACTATTTCTTTCTGAGGCCAAACTTGCAAGAGTGTTTTCAGTGTGTCTTTTAGAGTGTATATTTGCCTTTTTAGTTTTTTTACAATAAAAATACTTTTATTTGAACATCAGTCTGATTTATTTGAGAGTTCTTTAAGGAAAAATCCCAGTATAAATAGGTGGAGATCTCGCTAGTTACCCTCTCTCACACTGCGTCTAATAAAGCTAATTCCCAACTTAAATAGGTGACAGCACTCTGAATAACCCCCTCGTGCTTAGCTAAATTCCCCTATCAAATAATCAAACAATTACTAGAGCACTTTGGGTAACACAACAGAATATTGTTTCTCCATCCTCCAACATGGGCCCTCTGGAGATGTTTATGTACACTTCCCATATTCCCATCCAGTTTTCTATTTCATGAAAACATGGAGCAAGCAGAGAATTTTTCCCAGTCACCTTTCCTGGTATTCCAATATGTTTCCCCTTCAAAAGCAGAAAGATTTACAAAGGGTAGGTCTTGCTACCACCACTTACAATAGCCGTGAATGATGTGACTCTTCAAGTTGCACTGTTATTACTTAGTACTGAGGACAATCAAAGCTGAAGGGGGGGAAGATGGCTGCTGGAGCTCGACGAGGATAATCGTGTGCGGATTTGCTCCGCCACGGCCTATTCCCCCTGGGTTTATATCCTCCCTGTTAGGAACTTTTAGTCTCTGAGACCCTCCTAATCTTTTTTTTGGGGGGGAGCAAGAGGCGTTCTTCAACTGATAGGTGTGAAGCAAACATCTATCGGAATGTTTGGAGCTGCCTCGACACGAGAGAACCCTGTGGAAGCCCGACAGAGACGTCGGGAAGCAGTCGGGTATGGCGGTGGAAGCTAGATAACAACAACTAGCAAGAGAAGTTTTTCTAAAGCCATTGCTAAAGGGGGGGAAGTATAAGTTGCAGCATAAGATAAGAGATGGGGTAATATCCTTTTTTGCTCTCCCCCCCTTCTACGATTAAAGGGTTATAAAGGTAGTTCTCGACTGTTAGCGAAATATACCCTGCAGAATAGAGAGACTATACTGAATAGAAAAAGGCGAAGAGGGGGTGGTAAAATAAATAATTGTCTAACCAATATGTTTGTTGGGACTTTCTTTCTTTCTTTCTTCTATGATATTCTGACCGGAATCCATTCGAGGGAGTCTACGGGAGAGCAACAGAGGGTCAGCACAAGAGTAATTGAGGCGTGGTCAGAAGAGTGTTAGAGTACCGGAAGTGACAAGAAGCAAGGGCGGAGGCAGACGGAAGTGATGGGATGGCGCAAGGGCGGAAGTGAGTGACCGGACCGGACGGAGCAAGGGCGGAAGCAAGGCATTGAGAGGACGGGAGCAGACGGAGTAAGGGCAGAAGTAAGGCATCAAGAGGACGGGAGCTGACGTGATACAACGTGAAGCGATGAGACAGTGCTGAAGCAAGGCATCCAAAGGGTCGAGGCCAGGCGGAAGGATACGGAAGTGGGGAAGTGTGCAACATAGAACTGAATCCGGACATAGCACCGAAGAAGGCTTCCCGGAGCGAAACACAGAGAAGAAGAGATGCAGTGGGACACGGAGCTTTGTTTTTCCTGACCCAAGAGAAGCGGACAAAAACAGGGCTTGGGAGTCTTGTCTATAGAAAGGTGCAGTGATAGCAAAGAAGACAGTTAACGAACGAAACAACGGTGTTATTTTCTTTATAGCAGGTTGCTTTAAGTTTTCTAAGTTTTCTTTAAATGCTAGTCAAAATTAGGTGGGAAGATAAAAAGGTAGACACATCAGTTGATAGATAATTAGCAATAACTGGTATTAAGACTTAAACAAACAAACAAAAAACCCTCAAGGTATTGTAAAGGATTATAAAGGGCAGGGAAGAAAATAAGAAGACTAAATTTGAGATTAAATTGATACAAAGTAGCATTACGGGATTAAATAGTTCATTTTGATTAATCTGATTAAACTATTTAAATTGATTAATTGATTAACTGATTAGTCAGAGGTATTAAAAGCATTGATTGGGGCTTTAAATTAAAAAACTCATATTTAATTAACTAGAGTTAAAATACCTAATTAATACCTAAATACACAATTTGTATAAATTGAGGAATTAATTAATAAGTGATTAAAGAAGATAGTCACAAAAGGCAAAACTATCATTGCAGACTGATTTGTGGACTATATTAGTACACTGGTATTAAAATAAATAAACACTGCAAAGTAAGTACATTAATACATTTCAGAAGCTACATCTTAAAAAGCGTATCCAATTACAGTCTAAAATTGCCATACACAAGTTAAAGCTTTCTAACAAATCTAACAAGTTTAAAATGGCGTCAGGCTCTTCCACAAGAAAGTCATTGTTACCCTCACCAAAAACTCAGGCCAAAATACAGATGTCTACGAACCCCACAATTACGATGTCTACGGAGGAATTAAAACCAGATTTAAAATCGTGGGTACAAAACACAGTGACACAAACAGTTCACAACTTAGTGAAAGAAGCGGTCTCCCAAGCTGTTAAAGAGACAGTTGAAAACATTCTCCCAGCAGTTCTCAAAACAGAAATGGAACCAATACATGCCAAAATGGAAGCCATCTTCCAAGAAATAAAAGAAATGAAGAAAAAATTGGAACAACATAAGCAAGAAATAGAAATTAACACCAAAGATATCCGGAAAATAGAAAGGAATAACCAAGAACTACAGGAAGAACTGTTAGAACTAAAAGCTAATGCAGAATGGATGGAACAGTCTGTAATCTCGCTAGAGATTGAAAGATCCTCGCTAATTGTGAGATGCCAGAACGTGCCATAGACAAAAGAAAAAGATTTGAAGGGTGAAATGGCCCAGTTGTTGTCAGAAAAACTAGATTTAGGCCCCAAAGACGAACTGGAGAAATGCATCGATGTGGTCTATAGGAAAAATACGGTTTATGCAAAAAACCCCAAAACACCAAGAGAAGTGCATATCAAATTTAATAGGAACGAGCTAAGAAATAAAACTCTCAGGGTCTCCAACCAGAAGCCAGTGCTACTAGATGACAACGAAGTTAGATTTCTAAAGGACATGCCATGGAGAGTGTGAGAAAAAAGATTCCTCTACTCTACTACAGATGGCTTTTACTGGAAGGACTACTCTTCACTCACCGGGGGAGGAGATTCAATATAAACTCCACCTTTAAAATGAAAAACTTTTTAGAATCATATGGACAAGACCTGGGTACACAGAAAGAACAAGAAGACTCAGAGTCCTTAGAAGAGGATAGAGAGGAAGAAAAGGACAGGCAAAATACAGAAGCAGCAAAAAAACAAGAAACCAAGAAGGAGGCGTGGCGAAGCCAAAGAGAAAATGGCCGCCTGAAGCGATCGCTCCGCGAACCCTCTGAACCCCCGCTCATAAATTACAGACCGAAATCATCGTAGCGTCCAGCATTGCATGGGAGACGAAAATAGACCTCCTCCCCATTCGAACGAGCCGAAAACTGACAAGGTAAAACCGCGAACAAGCGCTAATTAAAAACATCTTGTCATCGGGCCCCGACGCTTAGTGCCAGCTAAAATGGCGGCACCAGCACCGGTGGCGGGAACCGGGACTGATAATGAGCCGGTGACATCGGCCGTTCTTAATGCCTCCCTAACTACTGCTCTCAGTAAGTTGGAAAAGACGATGTTGGATAATATTTCCTTAATGTTAAAACCTCTCTACGACCAATTAGACAGCATGAAAAAAAATATTAATGAGAACAGAGACATTGCTGAAACGGCTCTAAATAACAGCCTTTTAAATCAAAATGCAATTCAAGGCATGAGTCACGTTGACGAAGCCCTAGCCGAGCGCACGTTAAAAATAGCCAACTCAATCTTAAAATACGGGAGGTGGAAGAGAAATTAGAAGGCACTGAAGATCTAATCACCTTTCTATCGAGGTGGCTAACCAAAGAAATTAATATTGAAGGAGACGTACTGCCAACGATAACAAATGCTTACCGATTAGGCTCTGTTGGAGCGCTGAGAAGGAGACAAGCCAGAGACATCCTCATAACGGTATTAGATCAAAGATATAAACAACGCATATTACAGGCAGCAAGACAAAAAGGTCACTTACTTTTAAATGGTAAAAAGAATTCTATCCGGACTTGCCCCAAGAGGCCATCGAAAAAAGGCGCGAGCTGAAACCAGTCACCTCAAGATTACTGGAGGCTAATTGCAAGTACAAATGGATTACGCCCATTGTTCTCCAAACAACTCATATGGGAAAAACATACAAGATCTCCTCGCTGGAAGAAGGAAAATCACTCCTTCGCATGATGAATTTAGAGGAACAAATGGACGTTTCCACCATGTCCCAAAAGAGACCGCTTGAATCAGCCTTGCCGCCACCAAAGGCTGCTAAACAGCAAGTTAGAGAATGAAGCTTAATGCTCTCCCGGGACTTCGAACTAACGCCACTCAAGCAGGCTTTATCTAACCTCACAATGCCCATCCCGGCACACCAGCACTAAGAACGGAGCAGTGAAACTGACAAGCTTCGATCTACCGCTCCGTTTTTTTTTCTCAGAACGTTGCTTACAGGCTATCTCTCTCCTTGTGAGCTCACAGAGTTGCTCTTGAGTGAAACTGACAAGCTTCAATCTACCGCTCCGTTTTTTTTCTCAGAACGTTGCTTACAGGCTATCTCTCTCCTTGTGAGCTCACAGAGTTGCTCTTGAGTGAAACTGACAAGCTTCAATCTACCGCTCCGTTTTTTTTCTCAGAACGTTGCTTACAGGCTATCTCTCTCCTTGTGAGCCCACAGAGTTGCTCTTGTTAAAGGTTCTTGCTGCCACTACCCGTTTCCTGGTTATTATGGAAGTTCACTGTTCTTATATATTGAAGGATCATTCTGTAAATCGGTCACAAACAAGGTTCTTTATAGTATATAGGGGGGGGTTCGGGGTGGGAGGGATTGTTTCTTGCCTCATAGAACTAAGTTTCCTTTGAAGACTGCTAGGCAGCAAAGACCTAGCCTTCTGCGTCTCTAGTTAGTAACGCAGAAGCCAAGGAAACCACGAACAAGTTGTACTTTATCTTTATTTACAACTACTAAACGTCTAGTTTTAATAGTTCTTCTACGAAGTGTTCATATTTAATAATATAGTATTTCTATTTCTCTTTATACACATATATAAGAGGGGGGGGGAATCCAAACTTATCAACTGTTGAGTGCTTTTATTTCTCATTGATTATTCATATTGCTGTTGATTCCTTTTGTCTACCCAATTAATTGGTAAGAGGAATTGATTTTAGTGTGCACTGTGATTGGTTAATAATATCAAAAGTTCATATTTAATAATATAGTATTTGCATTTCTATTTATATACATATAAGAGGGAGGGGGGGAATTCCTACTTATTAACTGTAGAGTGTTTTTATACCTCATTAATTATTCTAATTACTGTTTATTCCTTTTGTTTACCCAATTAATTGACAAGCCAACTTGATTCTAGCGTGCAAGGTGATTGTTTAAAGAAATTTAATTAAATTTGGCTAAACCCAATACAATTCAACTACATACCCACATCAATACTTAAGACTAACTTAGAACATTAACTGCAGGAGGTGGGGGGGGGAGGAAAGCCATAATCCTTAACTGTAGAATATATCTATATATCATTAATTATTTCTATTACTGTTTGTTCCTTACAAATACCCATTTTGTTGGTAAAACATCTTGATTCCATAGTGTATAGTGATTGCCCAAGGAAACCAAATTATTTTTGACAAAACCCACTATAATTTACGTTCATACCCACATCAATACTAAAGGTTAATTCAGAACACCAGCTGCTGAGTCACATAAGGGGTGCCATCAATTGCTAACAGAGAGGGCTGCATAACGCTAATAATTAATTGTCTGGAATTGTTCAGTCTCACAAGACTGTCTAACTAAAGTCTAATCGCTTTACTTTTGCTTATTTTCTTCGTTTCTTCTTGTCCTAGCACTTCTCTATTCTAGTTTCAAAAGTTCTTGTTCCAAGTGTGTTATTGGGCATACTCAGATGATAATCAAGATCTGGTAAGTTTCTGCATACGGAGTTTCATACTCTACTCACCTCATATCCCTTCAATATACGTGCAGTCAACTACCAACTAATTGTCGTGCAAGTCTAAGTACTCCAATCCAACCATGGCTACAAATGTATTGAAAGTGGTCTCGTCTAATGTGAATGGTCTAAATAATCCCATTAAACGTAAACACATTTTGTCTCAATTGAACAAACATCAAGCAGATTTGGTGTTTATTCAGGAAACCTTTTTGAAAAAAGGAACAGATTTTGTTTTTAAATCTAAAAAATATCCACTACAGCTACTGTCACATGGCACTTCCAAATCACGTGGAGTGGCAATCTTAATATCACAAACTGTGAAATTTACTTTGCACACCCAACTCAGTGACCCGAATGGTAGGTTTCTCTTCGTGAATGGCACTTTAGATGGCAGAGATATTACACTTGCATCACTTTATGTTCCAAACAATGGACAAATACCTTTTTTGCGTACCGCTCTAAGCAAACTTAAACGTTTTGCCACAGGAGAGATCCTCCTAGGAGGCGATCTTAATATGGTCTCTGACAGACAAATGGATACTTCTCACCATCCATCACAACCACGCATTATCAAAAAAAGATTCACGGAGCTGATTGAGATATTCCGTGAAAATGATCTGATTGACATATGGCGATCCCATAACCCTACTGTAAAAGACTTCACATTTTTTTCTAACAGACACCAAAACTACTCCAGGATTGACTATATCCTAGTCTCCTCTACCATACAACACAGGATATTGTCAGCATCCATTGAACCGATGCACTGGTCGGATCACTCCAGTATGCACTGCATTATGGCTCCATACGACCCAACCATGATCAATAGACAATGGACTCTGAATAACTTTTTATTAATGGATCCTTTATTAAGAGAAGAGATAGCCACGAATATAAAACAGTATTTCAAAGAGAACAGCCAAGGGGAAATTGCAGGGACGATCAGATGGGACGCTCTAAAACCGACTCTTAGGGGTTTTCTAATCTCCAAAACAGCATACCTGAGAAAAAGAAAACAAAAATTAGAAACTGAACTCAAAGAGAAAATCTCAAAGCTAGAAAAGGAACATAAAGAGACCATGTGCAAAAAAATACACAAACAACTACTGGCAGCCAGGCGTGATCTGTCACAATTAGAAATATCGAAAATACAAAAACAGCTAATATATACTAAACAAAAATACTGGTTTCGCTCTCCCAAGTCCCTCCGCCTCCTGTCCCACAAAGTAAAAACCCAAATGTCCCAAAACACAATATCTGCAATAAACAACGACTCTGGTGTAACGTTAAACGAAACGGCAAAAATATCAAAAACCTTTCAGCTGTTCTATAAAAATCTACATTCTTCCTCAGGCTCTAATCCTGCTCTTATGAAGGAATTTCTAGAAAATGAAGGTAAAATGCCAACAATTACAGAGGATCACAAAAACCTTATGGAGATGCCGTTCTCCGATGAAGAAATCTTAGAGACCATAAAAAACCTAAAACTGTCAAAATCCCCAGGACCTGATGGGTTCACTTCTGACTTTTATCGCTGCTTTAAGTCAGAGTTAGTTGGACCCTTAACTACCACCTGTAATGAAGTCCTGTTGTCAGGTATTCTCCCCCCTTCTTGGAAGGAAGCGCATACCGTAGTAATCTTAAAAAAAGGGAGAGATCCTCTCCAGCCGGGTTCGTACAGGCCAATATCACTACTGAACCAAGATTTTAAGATCCTAACTGCCACCCTAGTACGTCGATTAAACACTTTTATAGCCGACTACATCAATCCCGACCAAGTCGGATTCATACCAAATAGGGACATAGCGGATAATACAATCAAAACACTGACGATCCTACGGTACCATCAAAAAACAAAGAATCCAGGAATATTATTGTCGTTGGACATTGAAAAAGCCTTCGACTCTGTAGAATTTAATTACTTGTTTGCGGTCCTAAAAAACATGGGATTTGGTCGGAAATTCATTGAAACGATTAGGAACCTTTACTCATCCCCCACAACGAGAATTAAAATAAATAGTACCCTCACAAACCCTATACCCCTCTCACGTGGCACTAGGCAGGGATGCCCCCTCTCCCCGCTTTTATTCGCCATTGCGATAGAGCCCTTGGCTAATGCCATTCGTACCCATCCACTCATCTCGGGGAGCAAAATTCGACATAAGGAATACAAGCTATCTCTTTTCGCCGACGACATGATTCTTTCCCTCACAAACCCTTTGACTTCTCTACCACCTTTACATGATCTCCTGGAAAACTTTGGCACCTTCTCAGGCCTGAAGATTAACAACAGTAAGTCCCAAATTTTAACACTGAACCTGTCTCCAGAGGAAGAACTGGATATTAAATCTCAATCCAATTTTCAATGGGTCACACACTCTCTCCCTTATTTGGGAATAAACCTTCCAGTGAACCCAGGTGTTCTGTTTGACATTAACTTTGGAGCCATGCAAACTGAAATTTCCAAATCAATTTTTAAATGGAATAAGCTAAACCTCAATTGGATAGAACGGTTTAATCTAATTAAATCATTCCTTCTACCAAAATTTATATTTTTATTTAGAACTGTTCCTTTTAATATCCCAACTCCGAAACTGAAAAAATGGCAAGCTATGCTGTCCAAATTTCTATGGAATGATCGAAAACCAAGGATAGGGTTCTCCACTCTCCGCAGGTCCAAGCTAAAAGGTGGCTTTGATCTTCCTGACCTTTTACTATACTATAGGGCAACCATGATGTCCATTTCATGCAAAATCCTACGAACATCTTCACATCCCCTCTGACTAGATATTTGCAACGATTTGATATACCCTCATCATCTGGAGGATGTGATCTGGTCGTCCAGGAATCCAGTCGGATCCTTCACCGACCTTATTGACCTAATACAAGCTTCAATAACATGTTGGAAAACTCACTCTAAACCTCTCCTACCTAAAATTTCTCGACTATCTTCTTTCCTTAATCAACCGTGGTTTGCTCCTGGGAGAAACTTGGATTCTGATAAGATTTGGAGGGAAAAACATCTCTTTCGCATCCGCGACATAGCTACTAAGAAAGGTATAAAACCCAAAAAAGAACTGGGAAAAAAATCTAGAACACCCAATACCGTGGTACTTCTATTTGCAATTAAACCACCTTCTTTCATCCTTAGAAGTGACAAAACTGTTCTCCACGAACCCTACAGACCTAGAACGAGTGTTACTGGGATTTGAAAACAGAAACAAAGGCCTTATTTTGAAATTATATTCTATTCTTCTTCAAAACTCTAGTATGAAACCGATAGCATATCAGGCTAGATGGCAGAACGACTGCGGGATAGATCTTTCTACACGTCATTGGGAACTGTTATGGAAGTCAAGTTTAGCCATTGAAAAATAATAAAAAGCCCCTTGGTGGCAGGGAGAAGAAAAAGCTGGCATGGGATGGGGTCAGGGAAAATGGCTATGACGTGGACTGAAAAATCCAAATTTTCCGACCCACACAGCAGCCATCTAGGCTTTACTGTGCTCTTTCCCAAGAGCTAGTTTAGCGTAGTGGTTAGGAGCGTGGATTCTAATCTGGGTGAACCAGGCTTGATTCCCCACTTCTCCACATGCAGCTGCTGGTGTGACCTTGGGTCAGTCATAAGTTCCTTCAGAACTGCGCTCTCAAGGGCAGTTCTCCAGAGAGCTCTCTCAGCCCCACCTGCCTCACAGGGTGTCTGTTGTGGGGAGGGGAAGGGAAAGGAGTTTGTAAGCCGCTCTGAGACTCCTTCAGGTAGTGAAGAGTGGGGTATCATTCCAATCTCTTCTTCAGAGTAAGGCAGGTGAGAGAAAAGCCAAGGAAACTCTCAAAGGTGCATAAATGTACCATGATGTTATGGGGGGATCAGGAAGAAAATCCACTTCCCCAAAGCTTTGAATTTTGGACACCCACCTGGAAGACAGCAGCAAGCTGGGACTGTTGTATTTCTGGTCAGTTGACAGTTCTACCCACATCCAGTGATAAGCTTCCCTGTGTGAAGTTTCTAATCTAATACAAAGGACAGCCTTTCCTGTCACTCCAAATGCTGGGTTTTCCAACGGAGGCACTAATACACTCAGTTGGCAGTCAAGTGTACAATAATCTAGTGGAACTATGTCATATATCTGCATTGTGTGGACTTCACGGATAGGCGGCTGAATGCATGAAATGATCTGCGTGACCAGTCCGCACTCACCATTGCTGGTGATGGTCAAATTCAATAAAGTGGCAACAGTAATGAAATGTGCTTGTCTTGCACTTTTAGGGAGGAAAACTAAGTAGGTCTACTCAGAAGTCCCATTTTATTCAATGGGACTTACTCCATTACTGGAGAGCCAGTAATCTGGGAGAACCAGGTTTGATTTCCCACTCCTCCACATGCAGCTGCTGGTGTGACCTTGGGTCAGTCACAAGTTCTCTCAGAGCTGTTCTCTCACAAGCAGCTCTTGAAAGAGCTTTCTCAGCCGCACCTATCTCCCAGGGTGTCTGTTGTGGGAAGGGGGAGGGGGAAGGGATTGTAAGCCGCTCTGAGACTCCTTTGGGTTGTGAAGGGTAGGGTATAAATCCAACCTCCTCCTCCTCCTCCCAAGAAACTAGGATTTCTGATTTAGGTTGCCACCAGTGTTCCCTCTAAACTGAGTTAGTGTGAGCTAGCTCACAGTTTTTTAGCCTCCAGCTCACATATTTTTGTCTCAGCTCAGGAAGGGGGGCTTCAGAGCTCCGTCTTGCAGGCCCCGTGGTTTTTTTGGGGGGCTGCTTTTTTGGGGGGTGTCTTTTATTCCCCTACCCACCCCACACACAAACTGGGTTGCTTTCTGTTTGGGGTGTGATTTCACTTGTTTTTGCTGCCCACTGACTTTACTGCTTCTCCTTAAGGAGGCAATCCGTGTTTGTCAGCCTGCCTCCCTGCACCCAGCTGGCCTTGGAGGACTTGCTCCAGTGTTACTGGGGTGACTTTCCTTATCCCTTCAGTCCCTGCTTTCCACTTCACCCCCTGCTTCTCCATAGTGGGTGCTCTGCATGTCCAGAGTTATTGGGGGGTGACTTTTTTTTAGTCTCAGGTCTCCATTTCCAAACCCTCCCCCCCATTTCTCCTTGGGGAGTGATCTGTGTGTCCAGAGTTATTGGAGTGACTTCCCTTTAGTCCTGGCTCTCCCATTTCAACCTCCCACCCACTGACCCAATTGTCCTTGGGGTCCTCTGTGTGTCCAGAGACTTCTGTTTTGAGCGGTTTGAATGGCCCATAGATGAACAGAGCAAGCGTAGGGGTGATTTCTGTCATGTGTCACCACTGGGTGTCTTTTTTTGTTTTTCTTTGACGCATGAAGCATGAGAGTTCTGTCTAAGGCTGTGTGCAGTGTTCCCTCTAAGCTGAGTTAGTGTGAGCTAGCTCACAGTTTTTTGCCTCCGGCTCACACGTTTTTGTCTTTGCTCAGGAAGGAGGGCTCCAGAGCAAACTCATTCATGCGCCCTCCTTCCTGAGCTAACACAAAAATGTGTGAGCCGGAGGCTAAAAATCTGTGAGCTGGCTCACACTAACTCAGCTTAGAGGGAACACTGGCTGTGTGTTGTGTAAAAATCTCACTATGGCTTCGAAACCTTTAGTGCTGAACCCAGACCGGACAGTTCCATGAACGAAGCTCCCAAAACTTCTTGTTGTTTAAATAGTAGGCACAGAAGACCCAGCCACCTGTAACCGTGCGGTGGCTCCCGGCAGCGCGGGAGGATTGGCTCCGCCCTGCATCCACCATTCCACTCGGGGGGGGGGGCGGTGAGACACTTTAGCATCCGCAACTGTGCAGGTGGCTCCCGGGCAGGGCAGGAGGGTTGGCCCTGCCTAATAGTCGAGTTACCCGTCTGTCAGTTGGTGCGGACCGCAGGGGGGGGGGGGGGCTCGGGGAACCTTAACCACCCGTAACCATGCAGGTGGCTCCCAGGCCCCAGGCAGAGTGGGAGGGCTGGCCCTGCCCAGCAGTCACCTTGACCAAGTCAGCAAGTGAAGGGAGGGTGGGTCTAGGGAGATGCAGCCACCCGCAACCGTGCAGGTTGTTCCTCAGCAGGGCGGGAGGGCTGGCCATGCTTTGTGATCAAGTTACCTGTAGAGCTTCTCTTTACTCCTCTCCATCATAACGTCCTGCTTCTCCTTTGGGGCTGATCATGCCTTGTTCCAGAGTTCCTGCCTGGGGTGCCTGCCTTCCCTTTACTCCTCTCCATCCCCCCCACCCCAGACACTGACTGCCAGTTTGATGCTAGATGGCAGAACGACTGCGGTATCGATTTCTCTATAAATCATTGGGAACTGTTATGGAAGTCAAGTTGCTTCTATAATAAGTCAATAAACATAACTCTACAAAACTTAAAGATACTCTCTAGGTGGTACGCAACTCCACACAAATTGTCTAGGATTTCACAAGAATATTCCCCTTATTGCTGGAAAGGGTGTGGCCAGATTGGCAATTATGCTCACTGTTGGTGGCTATGCACAAAAGTTAAAAAATTCTGGTCTGAGATCACACCAGGCAGATAGCGGCCAGAAACGAAAGTATACATTCCAGTTCACACACACACCCCACCTCTCAATGGCAACCAAGCTCTAGACAGGTGCTTTGGTTGACACCTGCCCTCTACTAGGTCAGATAGGGCCCATCCCAAAAACAACTATAGCGTCCGTGTGGAAAGACCATAAAGCTCCATCTTTGGAATTATGGTACAAAAAGCTTTGGAACCACTACTTAATGGACGCTGTTACAAGTAAACTGAACTATTCATCCCAAAATCCGATACGAGACACGTTTGCTGAAAAATGGATCTCTGTGATGGACTATCTGTCTAGGAAACATTTTCTCTCTCCTGAGTGGTCCCAATATCACAAATGGCTTTGAGCTGCTATTTATTCTACGTTTCTTCCTGTTCTATGGAATTCAACCAATACCCAGTTACCTCTCTACAAGCTACTCCCCAATGTTTTCTTCTCTTTCACTTCCCTCTTCTCACACTCTTCAACGAATCTAAAATGTCGCTCAATTTACCCACATGACAATCACCAATCTGCTTACCGTTAAATGCTTGGCGTTATGCAAAGAGTTATAGTTGTATATACAACACTACTGAACTTGGTTTTAAGTTGTCTACTTAATATATTACTGGTTTATAACTTGTATTGATTTGTTGATATTGCTTCAGTTGAAGTTCCACTACTGTTTCCATTCTGTTATGATTGTATTTACCAATGCAAAGTTTTCAATAAAGAAAGTTTAAAAAAGAAAAAAGAAAAAAAAGAAACCAAGAAGAAAAAAGAAAAGAGGAAAGTAGAAAGAACTGCGTCAAGTATTCTGTCTAGATTCCAATACAAGAAGAAGGAAAAGGACAGAAAAAAGGGAAGATGGAGAAGCTGCGGAAGATTAAGATCTTGTCGGTAAATGTAAACGGGCTTAATAGCCCAAATAAAAGAAGGAAAATATTCCACCTGTTAAGTAACCTCAACTTAGACATAATATGTCTCCAAGAAACCCACATTAAGAAAGATCAGGTAAAATATCTGAAAGAAAAAAAGCTAGGGATGTTATTTACAGATTCATATCAAAGAGAGAAAAAGAGAGGTGTAGCAATCTTTGTAAAGGATCATCTACAACCCAAATTAGAATTTAGTTGCGATGATGGAAGGGTGATAGTGATATCAATTTTGAGTCAGGGAAGAAGAATGATGTTGGTTAATATCTATGCTCCTAATCAAAAACAAGAGAAGTTTTTTAAAACTCTGTGAGAAAAGCTAGCAAATCAGACAATTGAAGATATTTGTATACTAGGAGATTATAACTCAGTGTTTGATCCTAAAATGGATATAAAATCACAAAAGCCGAGGGGAAGAAAGGCAGGCAATATATTACCCAAAATATTTCTGCAATTAGCGGACAAATATTCTCTAATAGACAGTTGGAGAATAAGGAATATGAATAAAAAAGATTATACCTTTTTCTCAGCACGACATAACACCTGGTCCAGGATAGACATGGTGTGGGTATCAACTTCTTTGCTTAGTACTTTTGCTGACCATAGCCCTTTGCTGATAACATTACATGCTAGTGATAGAAAGGCTAGATGGACGATGAACATGAATATATTAAAAGATAAAGAGGTAGTAGAAAAAACTAAAAAGATTATAAAAGATTTTTTTAGGATTAATATGCAACAAGGGACCTCTAAAGAGATAATATGGGATGCCTTTAAGGCATTTATAAGATGCTGGTGGGTCAATAAAGGAGCTTGGAAGAAAAAACAGGATAATAAAAATATGAGATATTAAGAGAAAAATATTAGCAGAAGACACCATATTAAAAAATGGAAATGATGCGGAACGTACTAAAAGAGATTCTTTACAATGTTAAAATTGCTCTATACTATTCAGAATGCAAAAATAGTGGTAAATGGAGAACTTACAAATAATATTCAAATACAGAAAGGTACTAGGCAGGGTTACCCATTGTTGCCCTTACTATTCATATTTACTTTAGAATCTCTAACTGATAGGATTAGGAATAATGATTCAATAAGAGGATTGAAAGTAAAAGGTGAAATATGTAAACTTCAGGCTTTTGCAGATGACCTAATTTTTGTAACAGAAGATCCTGAAAACTCCCTAAAGTATCTGATAGATGACATCCAAGAATTTGGTAAAGTGGCGGGTTTGAAAATTAACTTTCAAAAAACTAAAATATTATTCAAAAATTGCTCACAAAAATTAATACAAAAGATTAAAGGGATTTCTAAGATGGAAATAGTACAAAAAGTGAAATACTTAGGAATCTGGATCACAAATAGTACATCTACCTTGTATGAAAATAACTACTTGCGTCTGTTAAAAGAAATAAAAGGAGATCTGAATCACTGGGAGAAGATACATCTATCATTACATGGCAGAATAGCTACAATTAAAATGAATATCTTACCAAGATTCTTGTTTTTAGCCCAAAATTTACCGATAATTAAAAAATATCAATACTTTAATGAACTGAATAAAATTGTAGGAAAATTTATATGGCAATCTAAAAAACCACGAATAAAAATTAAAGATCTCCAGGGAACAAAACAGAAAGGGGAGTTTGCCCTCCCTAACTGGAAGTTACATTATTTTGCAGCATAAATGGAATGGATTAGGGATTGGGCTAAATTAGAGGATAAAAGATTACTAGCCTTAGAGGGATTCAACCTAGCAATGGGCTTGCACACATACCTATGGTATGGTAAAGGTAAAATACATTCCAATTTTCACACTCATTTGACTAGAAGCGCCCTTATAAAAGTTTGGAATGCAATAAAAATAGTAATTATAACAAATTACCATTGTGGATTTCTCCCATAGAGGCTTTTGCGAAACCGTCATTAATATTAGGGAAAAGTAAAGAGACATACAGTAACTTACTAACAAAAGAATTTGAATTAAAATCTGATGAGATACTATTAAGACAAAAAATAGAGCTGTCCTGGTGGGAAAATAATATACTAAAATCTAGATATACAAAATATTAAAAAAAATAGGATTCTGTAATAGGCAAACAGAGTTAGACAAAATATGGCTCTCATCGAGCGATAAACTGATTCAGAAGGTATATAAAAATTACTAGAAGACTTATTGATAGAAAAGGGCATAAAATCACCTATGTCAGCCTGGGAGAAGGAGCTCGGCCACACAATAGAATTAAAACACTGGATGAAAACATGGAAAACAATAAAATATATGAGAGCAACACCATATAAGGAAAACATATATAAAATGTATTATGGGTGGCATTGGACTCCGGAGAAAATTGCTGTTTTACCAGAGCGTCTAACATAAGCTGGAGATGTGGGGAAAACATAGGTTCATATCTCCACATATGGTTGAGATGTAATAAAATTCAGACCTTCTGGAAATTTTTTTATAAAATACTATTAGAAACATTAAAAATTAATCTCCCATTAATACCAGAAATATACTTACTGAACATGTTACCAGACACAATAAAAAACCATAACCGTATAATTTGTTATATCTTAACAGCAGCTAGAATATTAATAGCAAAGCGCTGGAAAACGAAAGGTATACCGTCAATAAAGGAACTTAAACATAAAATCCTGGAAGTAGCAGAAATGGATAAATTAAACATGGAATTACAAAATAAATTTCAAGACTGCTTCTGGGATAGATGGAAAATAATCTATGACTGGCTAAAGGTGAAAAAGATAGAATAGAATTGAAACTAGGCTAGTTAAAAAATGAAAGACAATGTAATAGAAGCTAGATGATTGTGTTATATAAGACTGGATGAAGATTAAATTGAATTGAAATTGGACTAGTTAAGGACAGTTCAAGGTAGATAATGTCAAAGATAAGAGAGGAATGCTATGTTATGTCATGGAATGCTTGAGAATGGCAGGATTATATGCTGTTATGTTAAAAAATGAAAATAAACTGTTAAAAGAAAGCTGAAGGTGGGATACCCATAATAAAACTTACATAGTTCCTAGTGACCATATGTTTCAAGCCATTTAAAATAATTGTAGTGCCAGGTATAGGTGGATACAGGCAGCTGCCATTATGGCCAGGCACGTTAGTCTTAGATCAGAGAAGAGTTGGATTCATACCCCACCCTTCACTCAGAGTCTCAGTGCATCTTAAAATCTCCTTCCCTTCCTCTCTCCACAACAGATACACTGTGAGGTAGATGGGGTTCAGAGAGCTCTGAGAGAACTGCTGTTGAGAGAACAGCTCTGAGAGAACTGTGACTGACACAAGGTTACCCAGCTAGCTGCATGTGGAGGAGTGGGACTCAAACCCAGTGTAACAGGCCGGATTAACCCCCCCGGCCAGAGTAACCCTTGAGTTACTCTGGCCTAGCCTAGAATAACCCCGGAGGGGTTATTGAGGGGTTATTCTGGCCTAGGCTAGAGTAACCTCGGGTTAATCTGGCCGCCTGTAACAGGCCAGTTTCAACCCCCCCCCGGCCAGAGTAACCCCGGGGTTACTCTGGCCTAGCCCACAGTAACCCCTGCCGGGCCAGGCCAGAGTAACCCCGGGGGTTAGTTCAGACTAACCCCTCCAAGACAAACCTCTGCCAGGCCACGCCAGAGTAACCCCGGGGGGTTACTCTGGGCTAGCCCATACTAACCCCCACCTGGCCAGAGTGGTAAATTAAATGTCAACTGAATCCAATCTCTTCTTCTTTTTAACTTCTTTTTTAACTTCTTCTTTTTAACTGCGCAACACCACAACCTGTAACCTCGGGTTTAGTTGAGTGGTAACTTAGATGTCAGTGTAACCAGCACAGTGTCAGCTTCTGAGGGTTTCAGGTCCATGAGAAACTTGTCAGGCAATCTGAGGTTCCTCTTGGTAGTGAAGAACAGGGTATGAATCCAATCTCATTAGTCAACAGACCCAAATATCAACAGTACTATGACCAGGAGTCATTTCGTAGAAAAAGAGCTAGGGGAACTCATTAGCATAACTCATTAGCATATGCCACACCCCCTGACATCACCGGAAGTGTGTCATAAGGCCCCCCCCGACATCACCGGAAGTCTGTCATAAGGCCACACACCCCGCCCCCAACAGTCCCGGCCGCCACCGCTGACCTTGCAGTTCCACAGCTGAGCCCCATGAGGGGCTCGGTGGTGGACCTGCAAGGCCGGCGGGAGTGCGAGGAAGCCCTGCGAAGGCCCTCCCTGGCCCCAGGCAGGCAGGGGTGGGGAGAAGCAGGGAGGTAGCAACTTACCCTCCCTCTTCTCCTGCCTCCTCCTGGCTGAATGAGGGCCGGAAGCGGGGCGGCCGGGAGCAAGGGGCGGGGCTTTGTCATGTGCCCCACCCCCTGTAC
>NW_015177024.1:257853-257997 GCF_001447785.1 Gekko japonicus | reverse complement strand
GACTTCAGTCTTAGAACTCTGCAAACATAGAATTTTATTACTTCAATCAGGAAAAAACCAACAGTAAAAACATTAGACTTGATGTTCACTTAACTTAGCTGTCCATAATGTAATATAAGTCATAATATCCTGAAACGTCTACTT
>NW_015177024.1:216071-256141 GCF_001447785.1 Gekko japonicus | reverse complement strand
TTTGGAGGTAGAGGAAGCAGTTGGTGTCTGAGAATGTTCAGCTAGAAGATTAAAGGTAAGACACGGTATGTTAAATTCTTGTGCAACTGGTGGGCAAACTTGGTCGAGGCTGAATAATCATAGGTACTGTATGTAAAGTGAGACTTGGAACCAAAACTAATTTTTGCCGATAGTGAGGGAAGATTTATTGCAGTAGAGGCAACTTTGAGTCAGAAGAAGAAGACATTGCTATTGGCAGTGTACGCGCCGAATGGTGCCAAAGAACTTTTTCTCCAAGACATCTTAAAAAGGCTGGATTATGTGACATATCAAGATTTGGTTATGTTGGGAGACTTTAATGGCGTGACAAATGTAAAAATGGACAGGGCAACTCGAAAGGATGCTGGCAGAGTACTGAAGACCGTTTTTTAGACAGTAAAACAAGAAGGTATTCAGATTTATTTTTTTTTTGTGGGTACAGCTTGCCTGTGTGACTGTCCTGGGGGCACCGTACTTTTGAGAGGCTGGTACAAGAACCACAGTTTGGACCCAGACACAGAATATGTCCCCTTGAAGGGGAGAGGCTGCTGACCATGAGGGTGTATGAAGTGTGGTGGTCCAAACCTTCTTTTGGGTTGTAAAGGGCAAGCAGTTCCTTATTAAAATCTCCTTAAAAAAATAATAATGTCATCATGGATGCACTCCAAATAGAAGAGTGTGGGGCCAGAACCAGTGTCTGGACTGGGCCGTGCTCTATGTCTCCTTACAGAGGACAGTCCCCAGAGTGTAATGATGTGTCATTTGGGGTGGTCCAAAGATTCTGGGGGGAGGCAGTGTCTGCTTGCATGACTGTCCTGGGGGCACTGCACTTTGGAGCAGCTGACACAAGAACCGTGGTTTGGACCAGGAAACGGGATATATCTTCTTGAAGGGGAGAGTCCCCTGAACGTGGCAATATATGATATGCAGTGGTCCAGACCTTATTTTGAGGTTCAGAGCTGTCCAACTCTCCCCACACCCAAGAGAACTGTAACTCAAAGTAAAGGGACACTAATTTAGAAGTCCTTCTACTAATATCCCCCTTAAAAATAATATGTATTTTCCCCAAATCCTACCTTTTAGATGTCTTTTTCAATCCAGGTAGAGTTCACCACGACCCACGTGGGCAGGCCAAGACAGGGACAGAGTAGCAGCAGCTGAAGGCCTGAAGCCAGAGGCCAGCAGCAACCACCACAGCCTTACAAGGATGCACATACATTTGCAATTTGCAAATGCATGGCTGTGATTGAGGTATGTGATGTGAGTAGGGGCATGACCAATTAGCTTCCAGAGAGGCAGGGTCTGGATTTAACAATAGAAGCCAGGTAGCTAGCTGAATAGATTATTTGACCACTAATGGTCCTGGCCAGGATAAACAAAAGGTGGTAGACAGTCCCTGATTACGTCAGGAAGGATTGTTAATAATTTCAATGCTTGATTGGGTTATCCCAGTAGCCTGAGGGGCAGAGCAGGAAAGACATGAGATGACACAAAAGAGGGCTGGGTGTGGTATTGGAGAAGATGATTGAATATACTTTAACTTTACCTGCTAGCATTCCATTAGCATAATCTCTGCTGGGTGGAGGGCGGAGACTGGAAGTTTGCTGTCACCTGCAAATGGAGACCTCTTTTTCAGAGCTGTGGCTAGTTATGTGTTTCAGAACCAGGAGTGCCTTCCTTGGCCTGAGTCCTGTGGGTCTCTGGGTCAGGTTATAAGTGGGGTGCCCTCGGTATTGGGGCTTCCCAAGAGTAAAAGGCAGCACCTCTGGCAACAGAAGGTGGTTCTCTCTGGTTATTGGGGAAGTATCTCTCTTAGTAGGAAAAGACAGCAGCCCCAGAAAGCAGGTCTGGGGGGTTAATCTGGCCTGGGGGGGGTTATTCTAGCCTAGGCCAGAGTAACCCCGGGGTTTCTCTGTTCGGGGGGTGAATGGGGTTTTATTCTAGCCTAGGCCAGAGTAACCCCGGGGTTACTCTGGCCGGGGGGTGAATCTGACCTGTTACAGCCGGCCAGATTAACCCGGGGTTACTCTGGCTGGGGGGTTAATCCAGCCTGTTACACTGGTTCTCCAGATTAGAGTCTGCCACTCTTAACCACTACGCCAAACTGGTCTAGTAGGAAGCATAACATATAAAGATGCTGTAGAACTTCCCACTGCTCAGAGAAGTGAGGAAACTAAAGCACAGAAATGTGCTACCAAGGGGGGGGGGGAAATGTGATGGCTAGAGTCCTCCATTTTCATTTCAAGATGTGGCTGGCAATTAGAAATGAAAATATTACTCCTGATTTTACTCCTGATTCCCCCCCCCCTTGTTGCTTATAATTGTACTGGCCATATTCTGAATCAAATCAGGGGAGAGGAATTCCCCAATCAGCAGTTTTTCCTCAGTACATTCCATTGCTTCATACTTCTCCAAGTAGTGGAATGCTTTACGGCAATTTCACAGCTTCAGTTTCCTCCAAAAGAGAGTACTGGAAATGTTTATTTACAAATGTACAGGATGAGCAGGTAGGAAGGGTATAGGCACACAGGCAGGGAGTGCTAGTCACAAAGAAGAAAGAATTCCTAAAACAGTTGCACCAGAGAACACTCATGTAAAAAAATGTTTTTCTTTTTTTTCTCTGGCTAGATTCAAACTGGTATTTTAAAAACGCTTCTGGCATATACAGTGTTTAAGCAAACTGTGTCTTTGCATGTTCTATTTAGGCATGAAGATGCGACATTCAGAGCTAGCTTTTTGGAGAAAAGGCAGTTTTGTTGGCTAACTTTATTTTTCAGTACAGCCCCCCCCCATCCAGATAGCCATTTTGCATTACAGAATGGTGGGACTGCACCACTCTGTCAACTTCTATATACTTGGCTCTGTTCTAGAGTTCCTATTCATCGTATATCATGAACATGTATCTCAGTCTCTTCCCCTCAAGTGAACACCCTCACTTATTAAGGAACTCATTAACAGAAATGTTTGTGCCTATTCCTGATTTCTTTCTTCTTTTAAAGCATGGGGAAATGAAGATTGACTGAAGAGACTATAAACCTAATGATGCATTTTATGAAAACATACATTTTATGGACAAATTGTATCTTAAAAATTACTGGAAGCTATTGCACCCCAGTTAATAAAGTTAAATGACCCTAAAATGTTCCCAATATGACCTCCAGATACCTTTAGGAGTTCTTTCCATCAGCTTTTCAATTATTTAATTTTTACACAATGTGGTGGGTCCCCCCCCCCCCATCAGTTTTCCTGTATATCTTGTTTTGGTTACCTTTGGTAACAAAGACATAAAGAATCTGGATGATCAAAGTCATGAAGAAAAAAGAAGAAGAAGAAGAAGAGGAGTTGAAAAGCAAGATAGTTCATTGGTTTTCGATTTCTGAGAGGCATTTTTCTTTACTAAAGACTATTGATCTTTTCTATCCATAGCATAGTCAGTAGATGGTTATCTTCTACTTTTATGTATATTTACCCATCTTTATTTGAAAAACTCTTCTACTCTTTTGGTCTTTCAATCTATTGCTTACTGACAAATTACATATATAGGAAACTCATAATTGGATTTCCAGATGTTTGGCTTCTACATAACCATAGAACTCTTTTTATTTAAAGATTGAAGACAGTTAATAGACGTGCGGGTTTTTTTACCACCAAACTAAAAGCTGTGGCCTGCTTGGGCCAAGATAGAACTTGCTATCCCTCCTATATAATACAGATATGCAAATAAAAGACTTCAAAGTTAGCCCATTCTCTGCAGAATCATGGCTAGGCCACTGACTAACACAACATGTTGTTTCTTATGTTCTTAGGGTTCACTGGGGGTCAGTAGAGGTTGTGCTATTGATTTCAGCTGAAGCAGATCAAGTTCAAGCTCTCTCAGTTCTACAGTTCCACACTAAATGCTTTTCATTCCCCCCACACACCTCCTGAGATCTCCCAGGACTCCAATTCTCCCTGAGCAATATTTCTGTCAGTTTTGTATGTGCGAGTTCTGCTGCCTCATGGCAAGGATTCTTGAAATGTCTTTAGGTGAGCTGAGAGCCAGCTATTCATGATCAGTAAATATCTCTGTACAAACAAAATCATAAATCCACTGTGTGTTGAAAGGGTTGTCACATTTCACAATAGAACTGCTTTTGTTCCTGAGGTACCTGTCAAAGCAACTTGGACTTTGTGTTCTCCTGACTCTTTCATCTTCTTATAGTGAACTATGGACCTGGAATATATTTTATTGCAACATCCTCAGAATTTACAACAGCAGTTTTGCTCGTGTTTTCCAGTCTTCCTAGTGGGACATAATATTTCTTTAAAAATGTGAATAGAATCAAAGAATGATGGAATATTTCATCTGGGAATTTTTTTTCATGAGTCATAAGATCGATGTATTTTATGATTATATACCATTATTACCTTTTAAGGAAATAAGCTCAAAGAAGAAAGCCAAACCTTTTATAGGCCAAGCCTTTCAGATTTCAAGCAGCACAGTGAACATTTTAATATTGCTACACTGAGTTTCCTCATTAAAATAGTAGCAGGGAGAGGTTAGGGAGAGGTTGTGGAGGGTCACAAAATTGATCCCCAAACACCGTTGCCTGTTGTTTTTCCTGGCTGTTCACAGGTTCTTTATTCTCTGCTGCTGTTTCTTTGCCATGTTCTTATCACATTTCTTGAGGCAATAGGATACTTTTACATTTCTCTGCACAAATACTTTTATGCCCTTTCTTGTACCTGCACCCCCCATCCAAAATATAGATGCTTTTTGAATGCTTGCAAAAATGCTTGCACAACATAGTCCTCTGGTTTGTTTTAGCTGTGCATATTGAACATATCAGAATTATAGCACACTGCTTCTGAAGAACAGGACAGCCTACAAAATAGTTTTGCAAATACTGTCCCCTTTCATTTTTAGTGTGTGCAAGCAGCAAGCTACCAATTACATATGACAAACTGAACAGTGAAAATTGTGTTCATGTGGTCCTCAGTAAATATTACATTATTATAATAACCTTAATAGATATTTCCATCTTTCGTATCACAGTTTTCTGTGAGGTACGTTTTAGTCTTATAAAATGGTAATTCAGAATTTAATAGCAGCTGCTTGTCTTGTTGTCACACACTAATGGATGAAACCCGAACCTCCATCTCAGTTTGATTAAATTAAGAAAGTTTTGGATCTTATAATTATTAATAAACTGTAGCAACAAGTCAGGGCTCATCAAGGAAGACAAAACGAGAGTCATTTATGGAGGAATGGTCGTTTGTAATTGCATTTTTGAGGGGAAGAAAAGTCTCTAAATTGGGGAGGGGGAGCAGATATAAGGCAATAGGTTTAAACTGGTTCTGCAGAAAGAACCCACCATCCTAGAATTCATCCCAGTAATTGAACCACTGGGACTATGTTCTGTTTATGACTTGGAACTCATCTGCAAACTCATCTCTGACAGAAAGGAAGAGGCTGGGGGGTTAGCCATCAAATCCCAAGCACAGAGTGCTTTATTGTCTATATTTGCTCTGGCTGAAGTAGAACAGTTTACTATCTGACACCTTGCTAGAATATCACACCTCAAGGGACTGAGACTTGGAAAGCCAAATGGTTAGATAGTAATTTCTACCTCTTGAGGCAGGAAGATCAAAACCGCCCCAGGAAGGGAAGGACTCCTGAAGAGAGATTATATATTCTCAGGCCACAGGGAAAAGGCTGTCTTCTGTCTTGCTCTTCTCTTTGGATGAGCACAAACCATGAAGTATTAAACCTTTACCTAAATTCTCCATCCTTTCCCCTTGGCATGGGGAAATGGAGAGAAGTCTCAGCTCTAAGGTAATGGTGAAGAAAAAGAAGAGTTGGATTTATATTTATTTTATTTTTTATTTATCTTTGACTTTATATCCCAACCTTAACTCAGAGTTTCAGAGTGGTTTACAATATCCTTCCTCTCCCCACAACAGAAACCCTGTGAGGTAGGTGGGGCTAAGAGAGCTCTGAGAGAACTGCTCTCGAGACAACTGCTCTGAGAGAACTGAGACTGACTCAAGGTCACCCTGCTGCCTGTGTGTGGAGGAGTGGGTAATCAAACCCGGTTCTCCAGATTAGAGTCCATTACTCTTAATCACTACATCAAACTGGATCTTTTAAATTTGAAATATTTTTAAATGCTGCAATTTCAGGAAGTAGTAGCCTTGTCCTAGTTGTTGGTTTTTTTTCATGTATAGTCCATTTTTCTCACAAGAACTCAAGGAGGATTACTAGTATGGTAAAAAAAAAATCAGTTAAACATTGTTTAGGAGAGCTACAACGTGTAAAATGAGAAGAATATGTGTTTTTACTTTTTCTTTGCATCTTTGCTCAGTCTGATGCTTGAACAGACCACATGTACTCTTTATATGCTTGTATATTAAATTTTCTTATACTTTGAATGCTCAAAGCCTGATCTCTGTAAACACACCACACCTATTCAGTCTGACTATCCAAAGAGTGGTAAAACAGAGGGACATTGAGTAACCTCATCATCCCTTAAGTTTGATAGCTCAGAATTGCAAAAGTGCAATAGAGCGTCTCCATGCTAGCTTGTAGGAATGAAGTGGGAGATGAGGCAACTAGATGGAACCTCTGAATTGTAACAAGGATGCAGAGTGCTGCATGTGCAGTGGGTTTGATTTTGGTAAGGGTGTCGATGTCAAGTAGTGACAGCCACTGGGTTTCTGACCTCCTGGAACCCAAGGAAATGGGGCTTGCTAGTCCATTCCTTCACAATGATGTTATAATAATTTTTTTTTGAAAAGATTTTATTTTCATAGAGGTATCAACATGTTATCAATCAATTAATATTTCATTCTCAACCTCATACCCATATTCCCATTCCCCCCCCTCCCAGTGGCTTCCCGCAATGTTTCCCCCTTTGTCACTCCAGTACATCTTAAGATAACATCATAGTCTAGATTCAATATTGTTCCAAGTATAGTAAATTATGTTTCACATCCCAGTTCTTTTCTAGGTAAATTTTAAAGTCTCTCCATTCTTCATAGAATTCCTGATCTTCTTTATCATTCAGTTTCTTTGTAATTTTATCCATCTCTGCCATAAACAAGGTTTTTTGTATCCATTCTTCTAATTCTGGAATTCTTTCTTGTTTCCAACACTGTGCATATAGCATTCTCGCAGTTGTAATCAAATACCAGAATAGAGTCCTTTTAGTAACGTTTAATTCTTCCATTTTGAGTCCTAAGAGCAGAATTACTGGTGCTTTCTTAAAGGAACATTTCAAAATCTTTTGCATTTCGCTGTGGACCTTTGTCCAAAAGTCCACAGCTTTTTCACATGTCCACCACATATGATAAAATGAACCCTCATGTTTTCTGCATTTCCAACACTTATTAGAAAATTTTTGATTCATGTTAACTATTTTCTTTGGTGTCATATACCACCTGTACATCATTTTATAACAGTTCTCTTTCACATTAGTACAGGTTGAAATCTTAATCGAGTTCTTCCACAGATATTCCCATGAGTCCATAGAGATCTCAGCATTAACATTAACTGCCCATTTGAGCATTTGTTCTTTCACCGTCTCATCTTCCGTATACCACCATACATATTTATATTGTATCTCACCCTGCTCTTTCATTTGCCATTCTGTACCCTCTTTTTTAATTAAATCTCTGTATGGCAACCATTCTTGGCCGCTTTGTCTCGTATATGACGATAGTACTTCTGCTGGTACTATCCACAGTGGTCTTGCATCAAAGAAAAATCTTTTGTATCTCATCCACGTTATAAATAAGGCATTTCTTACATAGTGATGTCTAAAAAAATTGTCCACCTTATTTTTCTCATAGCATAAATATGCATGCCAACTGAATTTGCAAACATGCCCTTCTAGAGTAAGCAGTTTTTTGTCACTCAAATTAACCCATTTCTCTAACCATGCAATACAAACTGCTTCATAATACAAACGCAGATTTGGTAACTGCAACCCCCCTCTTTCTTTAGCATCACACATAATTTTCATCTTAATTCTCGGTTTTCTGCCTCCCCAGACAAATTTTGAGATTTCTCTTTGCCACTTATTCAGTACATCAATCTTAGTCAATATAGGAATAGTTTGGAACAAAAACATCAATCGTGGTAATACATTCATTTTAACTACAGAAATTCTCCCTAACAGCGATAAATTCATGGTATCCCACTTTTTAAAGTCTTGTGTTAACTTATTCCATAGTTTTTAGTAGTTGTTTTTGTAATAGTTATTTTTGTAAAGATCGATGTTTTTCATTGTTAGTTCAATTCCCAAGTACTTTGTTTTCTTCACCACTTGGCATTGTACCAGTTCTTGTAATTCATTTTGTCTGTTTTTCGTCATGTTTTTACATAACAGTTTAGTTTTGTTCTTGTTTACATAAAACCCCGCCAGCTCACCAAAGTCCGCAATCTTTTGCATCAACACCGGTAATTTTTCTGCTGGTTCTTCCACCATAAACATCACGTCGTCTGCAAAGGCCCTATATTTATAACTATAACCTCCAAGTTTAAGCCCTTTTATTTCTTCGTCTTCTTGCACTTTTTGCAATAAAGTCTCCAAAACCCAAATAAACAACAAAGGTGAAAGTGGGCATCCTTGCCTTGTCCCTTTCTGAACCTTGAAGTGATCCGTCAAATCCTTATTAACATTCAGTCTTGCTCTTTGTTCGGAATAGATCGCTTCAATCATGTTGCTAAACGGGAGCCCTACTTCCATTTTTTCAAACATTTGAAACATGAAGTTCCAATTTAGGTTATCAAACGCTTTTTCCGCATCTATAAAAAGAAAGGCTACTTCCTTTTCAGGGTGTTTCTCATAGTACTCAATTGCATCCATTACCGTTCGTAAGTTATCTCGAATTTGTCTATTCGGTAAGAAACCAGCTTGTTCTTCTGAAATCACCGTCTACAGGTATTTTTTCACCCTTTCGGCCACTACTTTAGCAAATATCTTGTAGTCATTATTCAAAAGCGATATCGGTCTAAAATTCCTCACATTGGTTAGGTCCTGGCCTTCCTTAGGTATTAGCGATAAAATAGCGTCCTTCCATGTTTCAGGTATAACTTTTGTTTCCCTTATTTCATTTGTTAGTACTTCAAGGACCGGAACTAGCTCCTCTTTCAATTTTTTATAGAACTTTGCCGTAAATCCGTCCGGCCCTGGTGCTTTACCCAATTTTGTCTCTTGGATTGCCTTGGCCAGTTCTTCTCTTTGAATACGACCATTCAATAGTTCTTTGTATTCTCCCTGTATCTTTGGCAGTGCTGTGTGTTCTAAATAATTCTTTATTTTTTCCAAATCAGACTTCTTCCCTTGAAATAGTTTCGCATAGTATTTAAAGAAGCTTCTCTTGATTCCTTTAGGGTCGACAAATTCTCTTCCTTCTTCTACTATTTTGTTAATCGTTCTTCTTTCTTTTCTATTTTTAAGCTGCCAGGCCAGGAATTTCCCTGGCTTGTTTGCTCCTTCAAAGGATTTTTGTTGTAATTTCTTTAAATTCCAATACATTTCCTGATTTAGCATAACATTTAACTGTTCCCTCAACAGCTGAAGTTCCTTTACAATTTTCTTTTTTCCAGGTTTTTTCTTGAGCTCATTCTCTTTTTGCCTTATTTTGTTTAATACTTCCGTTTGATTCTTAAAGTTCTCCTTCTTTTGTCTCACATTTTGTGAAATTAAAATCCCTCTCATCACCGCTTTGTAAGCATCCCAAACCACTTGTGTTGAAGTACCTTGATTTAGGTTTTGTTGGAAAAAAATTTTTGTTTCCTCCTTTAACAACTCCACTACATTATTCTTGTCCAACAAGTCCTCATTAATTCTCCATAGAAAGTTTTTATTCTTTTCCTTTGTACTCCACAAAAGCGGATTATGGTCAGAATTACATCTCGGCAATATTTCTATTTTTTGTGTATTTAGTGCCAATTCTTCTGTCATCCATATCATATCAATCCTGGAGAAAGAACTGTGTCGGTCAAAGTAGAAGGTAAAGTCTTTAACTTTTTGATTCCATTTTCTCCAAACATCTTGAAGTTTTTCTTGTTTTACTAATTCAAAAAAGTGGTAATTTCCCACTTTTTTTGTCTCCCCTTACTGATTGTCTATCCAGCTTATTGTCTACTGTACCATTAAAGTCTCCAGCCATTATTAAATAATCATAATTTAATTGTTGTAGTTGTTCTGTCAGATCTTTGAAAAATCTTTCCTTGGCTCTATTTGGGGCATATACATTAACAATCAAAGTTTTCTTTTGTTGTATTGCAACCTCTACAGCAACAAATCTTCCTTCGGAATCCACAAAAATGTCTTTTGGTTGCAACTCTTTCTTTGCATAGATTACTACACCTTTTTTCTTATTACTGGACAGAGAATAGAATTCCTCTCCCAACTTTTTATTTATCAAATATTTAGCGTCTTGCTTTTTGATATGGGTTTCCTGTAGACAAATCAAATTGCACTTCTGTTTTTGAATCCAATGTTTAATTCTATTTCTCTTGTTGGATGAATTTAGTCCATTAACATTCCAAGATAGAAGCTTGTATTCCATTGTATGAATTTAGTCCATTAACATTCCAAGATAGAAGCTTGTATTCCATTGTATGAATTTAGTCCATTAACATTCCAAGATAGAAGCTTGTATTCCATTGTATGAATTTAGTCCATTAACATTCCAAGATAGAAGCTTGTATTCCATTGTATGAATTTAGTCCATTAACATTCCAAGATAGAAGCTTGTATTCCATTGTATGAATTTAGTCCATTAACATTCCAAGATAGAAGCTTGTATTCCATTGTATGAATTTAGTCCATTAACATTCCAAGATAGAAGCTTGTATTCCATTGTATGAATTTAGTCCATTAACATTCCAAGATAGAAGCTTGTATTCCATTGTATGAATTTAGTCCATTAACATTCCAAGATAGAAGCTTGTATTCCATTGTATGAATTTAGTCCATTAACATTCCAAGATAGAAGCTTGTATTCCATTGTATGAATTTAGTCCATTAACATTCCAAGATAGAAGCTTGTATTCCATTGTATGTTTTTATTTTATAAGTCACCAAAGTCTTCTAAATTGTCCCCTTTAAATCTGTAGAAATCTTCCACTGTTTTGATGACATGTCTCCCACCTTTATAGTTGAAGGAAAGTCCTTGAGGTATTTCCCACCGAAATCTGATGTTCATACTCTTCAGTTTGTCCGCTAGAGTTTTGTACTTTCTTCTATCCTGAAGGATTGCTCTGGGAAGCTCTCTCAATATCATGATTTTCTTTCCTCCAATTTCAAATGGATGTGAAAACTGTTTCTTAAAGATATCTTCTGTTGTTCTCCTGGTTAAGAATTGTACTATCATGTCTCTCGGTAGTTTTCTCTTCTCCGCAATTCTTGAATTTACTCTGTATATCAGATCAAATTCATAATCCATATCACCATCATCTTCTTCCAGGTATTCAGTCAGTGATTTCCGCATGACCTCTCTTATATTTTCATCCAACTCCTCTTCTATTCCTCTGAATTTTAAATGGTTTTGCATCCTTCTATATTCCGTCATTGCTTCAGATCGTCTGATTTGTTGAGTCGTTGTTTCCTGTGCTTTATCCAAAAGCTGCATCTTTTCTTCCATCTCAGTTGACTTTGTTGCCACTCCCTGAACTTCCTGTTTGAGCTCATCCATGTCTTGCTTGATCAAAGCTATCTCTGCTGTCACCAACTCTTTGATTGCCGTCACATTTTTCTCCTGAACTTCTTCCAGTTGTTCTAGGTGCCTCTGCGTTTGTTTTTCCATTTGTTGCTCTAGCTGTTTTCCTAGTGCCTGTATTGCCTCTGTCATTCTCTTCTCCATCGCTTCTATTGCAAGTTGCCAGTCTTTTTTCGCACTTTTCTCCTTTTCCTTCTCCTTCTTTTTCTCTTTTTCTTTGGATGCCATCTTTGGGCTTGAAGTCGAAGTTGCTCTTGGTCTCAAAAAAAGGTCAATTTTCCCCTTCCTCGTCTCCGTGTTGGCGCGTGGTCTAGCTGGCGTATAGCCACCACTCAGTCACATAAATCTAAACAGCACTATGCGCTCAAGCAAATCTTCGTTTTTTCGCCCCTTTTTCCTTCAAGTTTTGCACCTAAAAAGCCTTTTAAAGTTCAGGTCCTGCTCAAAATGCCGGGCGCAACTTCTCTATGGTTTTTTGGACAGAGAAGGCAACTTCTTGTTATCTTCGTTCCGTCTATCCGGCTCTTCGGACTTCCGGTACTTCACTTTAATATGTCCAATCTTCTTCCAGTTCTCAGACAGTTCGCCAGGCCTCTCTATGTGATGTTTTGGTGGTCTTCTTCCTGTTGGAAGCTTTTTGATGTGACAACAGGCATCCAATACTCGCGGTAGCTTTCATCAGTTTCACTTTTGCTCGCCACAGGAATGATCAACAATGTTATTTTTTAGCGTTTTTAAAGGGTTTTAACACGACTTTTTTCCTCCGGATTTACACCATCGGGATGTTACTTTCAATATCCGCTTAACCGCTAAGCCAAAAAGTTTTTCACTCCAACGTACGGTAAGCGTATCAGTTATTGTTATCTCACACGTTTAAATTGAGGTATGCATTGCTTCTTTTATCCAACTCACTGTTATCCCTTCTCAAGAGATCGGCTGACGGAAGGTTTATGCTGGAATTCCAGCTCGATCGGCTTCTGTAGAAATGCTCTGCTTCTGTCCGCTTCGTAGAAGGAGTTCAAGGAGTGAAATATGCCCCCTCCGGGACCTAATCACTCCGATCTCAACTTCTGCTTGGGCTCGGCCGCATTCTTGTCTCCCCCCCCACTCGGAGAGGTGCTGCGTTGGGCTATAAACCACTCAAACTGTCGAAAGAAGCCGTCGCTCGCCCCGAGCGGTTTCGGGACGCGTTAACCCTCTACCTTAGCTCGACCAGAAGCTGATAGTTCATTAATGCTGTGAACTGGCAATTTAATGGGATGGTGTAGAGAGGAGAATAGATATTTACTGCAAAAGGTTTCTTTGTTCTTTTTATTGTTTACATTGTTAAATGAAAAAATTAGAAAGAAAAAAGCCATTGGTTTTAGAATGTATTAGTAGGGATGGGCACAAACTAGAAAAACATCCTTCGGGTTCGGGACATGTCTCAAACCCAGCCACTCTGCTGAACTGAACACGTTTAGGAATATCAGGACACAGGTGTGCCCCCCAGAGTTTTAGAGATTCCAAAATTGCAGGGCATCTCCACCCGACTCTTCTCTACCTGCCCACCAAATTTGGTGAAGATTGGACTTGGGGAGTTCAAGTTACAGACCCCCAAACAAAGTGTCCCCAGGAAAATACTTTTCAGGGAGATGTCAGGTGCAGGTTCTGGAGTGTATAGAATGGACTCTGTACAAGCTAGAGGCATAAAACTTGTGGTGGACCTCCCTAGGATGCCCCCTATATAACCTACAAGTTACATGCAGATTGAAATTGGAGAGGTCCATGTTACAGACAACCAAACAAAGTGCCCCCCCAAAAGTGCTTTTGGAGGAGATGTCAGGCATGGGTTCTGGAGTGTATAGAATGCACCATGTGCAAGCTAGAGGCATAAAACTCATGGCAGACCTCCCTGAGATGCCCCTCTGTATGCCCTGACTTGGGGGGGGGTCTGAGTTACTTACTGTCAAAGAAGGTGCTGCAGGGAAGTGCTTTCTGGAAAAATGTTGTCAAGTGCTGGGACATAGAATGGACCTTCTGGGAAAATGTTGTCCCATTCTGGGACATAGAATGGACAGGACGGACCCTATGTGACCTACTAGAGGGGAGGCATCAAACTTGCAGTGGACTTCTCCAGGATGGACACACACACCCCAGAAGCATGTGGGAGAGAAATGCTGCTGGCACTGTTGTGGATGGGTGTGTCACTGACTGGGCCCATCCTCTCTCCAATAACCAGATGAACGCAGGGCCAACCCTCTCCTCCATGACCTGGGAGCCACCCACATAATAGGTGGCTGTAGTGCATTGCAGAGAAGGGCAGGGCCAATCCTCCTGCCCTGCCTGGGGCCCGGGAGCCACCTGCATGGTTGTGGGTGGCTGTATCTCCCCGGGTCCACCTTCCCTCTGCATACCAACTATATGATTACAGAGCAGGGCCAAACCTCCCATCCTGCCCAGGAGCCCCCTGCACAGTGGGTCACTGCATGTTCCCGGCCCACCCTCCCACCGTGGTCAAAGTGATTACTGGGCAGGGCCAACACTCCTGCCCTGCCCAGGGCCCAAGAACCACCTTTGAGAGAACAGATCACAATAATGGAGGGGGTGGCTCTGGCTCAAACCAGATGCCAACAACCAGCATGGCTCTGGAATGGAGCCTGTGATCAGACTAAATAAGGGGATGCATATCTCACATTGACCTACAGCAAACACCCTGGGGCAACATCCCTTGCAAACACCTTGCTAGTGGGATGAGTAAGACGGGATGGCTCTTAAACTATGGAAAGTCCCCCAGGGTCCCCTGCATGTCATGTTATGTCCCCCTCCCAGGCTCCACCTTGCAGCTGGCAGAAGAGGAGTAGACACAGCCATCAGTGACCGCAGCAAGACCAGGAATCAGAGTTAGGAAGGAATTATCCTGTGCTGGCAGACTGCAGTCACCTTGCTGGCAGGGCAAGTGTGTGTGTGGGGATCATACACCTGAGCACTGTACCATCAGAAAGAAAAACTTGAGACCAATTTACTTCAAAGAAAATACCTTTATGATTTGTTATTCACTGGATAATAAATGAAGATATGTTTTTCTCTAACAAGGTTTGGTTATCACATCATGGTTGTTTTTCCTTACAAAGTTCAGCCTGTCCCATGATCTCTCATCCTCGACTATACCCCACAAAGAAGCATGGCCTGCAGTCTCATCTTGACAGTGCAGAGGCTGCCAACTAAGCAGTGACCCTGCATCGCACCCAAATGACCTGGATAGATGACAGGTTGCCTTGCAATCACCTTCCCAGCAGAGTGGGATCAAATGAAATTGTTGTAAAGTTAAGGACTAGGCAGCAAAAGGAAGGGCATGGCAAGGTGGCTCGAGCCGACCCCCTGAGACCACACAGCTAGAATTGGCCATGCCCCTCGATCACCTTCCCAGCAGAGTGAATGAAGGGGGTTATTCCTGGAGAAAAGGACTCCACCCCCCCAGCTTCCAAATCCCAAATGTTCTATGTCAGATTCATGCTTCCTACTAGGGCTGTGCAAAGAAACAAAACAAAACAAATTCGGCCCGATTTGGATTCCGCTGAATCGAGCAGAATCAATTTCAGTGAGCAGAAAGATTCCTGCATGTCAATTTCAGCAGTAGGAGCCCATTGGGGAGTCTTTCGGCCAGCTGAATGTCAATTTTGGCCCCATTATATCCTATGGGCCATTGAAGTCAATGGCGAAAACATAGGGTATATTCTGGGGGCTGGACGGGAGGAGGTTTGAGGGGGAGGCTCCAAACTCACAGGGTAGCTGCTGGAGCCTCTCCCCAAGTTTCAAGAACATTGAACCATGGGGTCCAATTCTACGGGCCCCCAAACGGGTTGCCCCATCCCCTCCATTGTTCTCTAGAATTGGACTGTTCTTGAAACTTGGTGGGTGTCTTGGAGAGAGGCTCAAGCAGCTACCCTGCGAGTTTGTAGCCTCTCCCGCAAACCCCTTCCCTTCCAGCCCCCAGAATATACCCTATGTTTTCACCATTGACTTCAATGGCCCATAGGATATAATGCGGCCGAATTGCCACTGGAATTTGGCGGCAATTCGGCAGCACGCCAATTCAGATCAGATAATTTGAATAGGCCCGCAGCAGCCTGAAAGGGGCCTGAATGGGCCATTTTTGGGGGTGCATTCAGTTCAGATGAACCAAATGCACATCCCTACTCCCTACCTGGGCTCTGCCTTCCAGCTGAAATCAGGCAGTGCCAGTGCTGGAGACTTAAATCTGTGACCCACTATGAGCTCCCTGAAAGGAATGACCTGACCATGCACTCACACCTTGCCAGCAGTAGGAGTGAAAGGGTATTAGTGGCTGTACCACGAGAGGGTCAGCCAGTCACTGGAGCTGATTCTGTGCTCCTCCGTGCTGGATGGTCATCCAAGGGCCCCACTGCCTACCTGGCTGGTTTTCTGCTTCTAATGTATTTGAAGAAAGTTTTATTGTTGGTTTTTACGTTTTTTGCTATATGCTCCTCATATTCTTTTTTTGCCTGCTGACTAAAGACTTGCATTTTATTTGCCATAGCCTGTGTTCTCTCAGTGGAGGGGGGTAAGCAATGGGGTACCACAGGGATCAGTACTTGGTCCACTGCTTTTTAACTTGTTCATTAATGATTTGGAGTTGGGAGTAAGCAGTGAAGTGGCTAAATTTGCGGATGATATGAAGTTGTTCAGGGTGGTGAAAACCAGTGAGGATTGTGAGGCACTCCAAAGGGATCTGTCAAGGATGGGCGAGTGGGCGTCAACATGGCAAATGGGGTTCAATGTGGCCAAGTGCAAGGTGATGCACATTGGAGCCAAAAATCCTAACTATGAATACACATTGATGGGGTCTGAACTGGCAGAGACTGAACAAGAGAGAGAACTTGGAGTTGTAGTAGATAACTCCCTGAAAATGTCGAGACAGTGTGTGACTGCAATAAAGAAGACCAATGCTATCCTGGGGATTATTAGGAAGGGTATTGTAAACAGATCAGCCAATATCATAATGCCGCTATATAAATCAATGGTGCGACCTCATCTGGAATACTGTGTGCAATTCTGGTCACCACACCTTAAAAAGGATATTATAGCTTTGGAAAAAGTGCAGAAAAGGGCAACTCGAATGATAAAAGGGTTGGAACACTTTCCCTATGAGGAAAGGTTAAAGCGCTTAGGGCTCTTTAGCTTGGAGAAAAGACGACTGAGGGGTGACATGATCGAGGTTTATAAGATTATGCATGGGAAGGGGGGGTCAACAGTGGGATGGCTTCAGATGTCCTGGCCCCACTGGTGGACCTCCTGATGGCACTGGTATTTCTGGCCACTGTGTGATACAGAGTGTTGGACTGGATGGGCCTTTGGCCTGATCCAACATTGGCATCTCTTATGTTCTTGTGTTCTTATGTTCTTAAGGGATAGTCTTTACAGAAGTTGGCAATGTTGGTAATTATGTATACATAATGACAGGATCAGTGTGGAAAAAGGAGATAGGTGGATATAATGCCTATATGGAACTCACCTGGTAAGACATTTAGCATCAATAGCCCATTGAAGGACCTACTAGAGACCACAGTATCATGAATTAGTGGGTGAGTGCTTTATGCAACTTTTGAAATAACTATTTTTGCATCTGCAATAATGTAACTGTTAATGAGTAATAATGTAACTGTATTGTAGTAGTGGATGTTGTACTTTATAGTATCAACAATGATACTTTTGATACATCACCAGAAGAAATGAATGGTTGAGAGACAGTTTATGTAAGGTTTCATACTATTTTTATTCACAATTATATTTATGTACAGAGACCACTGTCTACATTCACCAATATATAATTTGTTCACCTTTTCATCATTGTAAAATTTTCACTCTTTAATATATTATTAGCGTTACTTTATGCCAATAAAGGCTAACTTGAACTTGAACTATTAGTGTTACTTTCTCACAGTTTTTTTTAATTCCAGAAGGAGTCATTTTCAAACTACAAGATAAAAAAGAAAAGATTGATTCTGTTTCCAAAGCACGTGAGTTCCTGAGAGTGCAGCTGGGAGAGCCAGCTGAGGTCGAGAAGGAAGAAGATGACAGCAAATCCAGTGGCGAATTGGACTCGGGGTCTTCTGATGAGGACTCACTTTCTGATAAGGGGGCAGCTGCCCCCAGGCGTACATATAAATTGAGGATTCGACAAGATAAGACAAAATGAAGGCTGAAGGACTCTGAAGTGTGCCTTTAAACTTTAGTTTTATTGTGGGATGCTCTGGGGGTTCCCTCGAATGGTTAAAACATTGGATAAAAAGATAAAAAAAATTAGCATAGCCGACTATGTTCAAAGTAATATTAGCAATTTAAGATTAACATTTATACAAGCTGTTGTGATGATCTCCTATTCTTGGGGTTTTAGTTAGTTGTGGTTTTCTTTCCTTTCTCCCTAGATGTAGTTACCCCTTCCTAATTTTTTCATTGTAGTTTGTAGTCTATTAAAAATGCAATAAAAAATCCCCTCCCGGGGGGCAAAAAACAACAACACCACACACATTCACAGATGTGCTTTGTGTACCATCCCTAGAAAATAATCTTCTGAGTATTTTGGCTTTAAACAATGCAGGTTACAAAGTGTTGTTTGCTAACCAAACTTGCAAAATAATGAAGGGGGAAAAGTTATATGCTGAGGGGAAACTGCTTAACAATGTGTTTGTTCTAGAGAATGCTTGTGAGCAGGCTAGGACTAACAAATGTTAAACTGCATAACCAATGTATACACTTGATGCATTGAATATTGGGGCATGCTGGGGTATCACGCCATTAAAAAGACCTTGGAAATCACAGGGCAGGAGGGTATAAAGCCATGTAAACATTTCCTCGACTGTGAAATATGTAAAAGCAGTAAATCCAAGGCTTTCCCCATTGCTAACGAATCTAACAGGATATCTGTCAAAGCGTTGGTTCTTATATGTGCTGATGTAATAGGCCCATTTTGTAATAGTATCTCACAAAACAGGTTTGCTCTTGTATTGACAGATGATTTTTCAAAATATTTATGGGTCTACATACTAAAACACAAGTCTGAGGTTTTTACAACTGTAAAATATTGGTACCGGATGGTTCAAAAACAAATAGGGGAGGTTTGTTCTCTTCAGACTGACAGAGGTGGTGAATTTATGTCCACAGAATTTCAAAATTGGTTGTTAAAACAGGGCATAAGCCACAGGATATCAAATACAGCAACATCGCAGGAAAATGGCCTTGCTGACAGGAAAAATGCTGTTTTGCAAAATATGATGTTTTCTATGTTATCTGATTCAGGTCTGAGTAAAACGTACTGGGCTGAGGCCCTGAAGGCCACATGTTATATATGTAACAGGATCTGGACAAGTTCCATAAATGACATTCCTTACAGGGTGTTCTATAACAAAACTCCTAAGCTAGATTATTTATGAGTGTTTGACATGAAGGCTTGGGTAAATATCCCATTGAGTCAGAGAAGGAAAGGGGAAGCACGGGCAAAAAAGTTTCTTTTCCTTGGGTACCAAACTGGAATGAAAGCCTATCGGTTTGCAAATGAACATAACAAATTGAGTTTCAGCAGGGCAGCCAATTTTTGTGAACACAGTAATTGGAGTAAGATACATGCAAATGAGATGCCAACGCAGGTGGCATTGCCAATGACAGAAGGGGCTGTAAAGGTAGAACAAGAAAATGGTTCTTTAAGTCAGCAGTCCTCTGAGAGTGTGCAAAGTGATAGGTTCCGAGAGTGTCTTCATGCACCACAAAAGGAATACCACCTGTTAGGTGCGGTTTTTCTGATGTAAACCATGTGTATGTTAAAGAGCCACAACATTTTAAGGGTGGGCTTGATCTACCAGAACCTGAAAGCAAGCATAGTTTGATGCTATGAAATAGGAGTACAACTCTTTGGTTTATAACAAGGTTTTTACCCCAGCCACTTTACCTGAAAAGAAAAATGTGATTGGCTGTAGATGGGAAGTAGATATTTCACAAAATGCTGATGGTTTCTACATGATGTGTCAAGAGGACAAAATATCTAAGCTCTTAGAGAAATACAAAATGCAAGATGCACATGTTGTTACCACTCCCATGACCAAGGGTTATGTGAAAGAACCTGATGATGAATTGTTTGATGATAAATGTCTGTATCAATCCTTGATTGGCTCACTTTTGTATATTTCCTGCTGGGCCAGACCAGACACTAGTATGGCTGTGCATTTCCTATGTCAGAAGTGTGAAAATCCCCACAAAAAGGATTGGGTCACAGCGAAAAGTGTTTTGAGGTACTTAAAAGGCACAGTTACAGACAAATTGGTGCTAACTGCAGACATGGAATGCCAAATAACAGCCTATTGTGACTCCTCATGTGGAGAAAGGCCTGATGGCAAATCTACTACTGGGTACATTGTCTTTGTAGATGGAGCACTAATATTATGGAAAAGTTTAAAACAACAGTTTGTTTCCACCAGCACCTGCGAAGCGGAATATGCAGCACTGAGTGATTATATCGTCCAAATGTAATGGTTGCTTCAGCTAGCTATTGGTTTCAATACTCTGCCTATGTGTGTGTGTTGTGACAACACAGCAGCCCAACAATTAGCTAATACTCAGAGTATGAGAACAAGAAGCAGACACATAACCATAAGGTATCAGAATGTCAAAGATGCTGTACAAAGAGGTCTGATTGTTCTGCAACATTGTATGCCTGAAAATAACGTTTCTGATATGTTTACTAAATGTCTTGATGTAAACATATTTGTGTGTTTAAAACAGAAACAGAGGATCATTGCTTAGTGTCTTAAGGGGAGTGTTGATGTACTAAGACATAAGCTGTTCCAGATCATATGCATCTGCCTGACAGATGACAGCTCCTAATTAACAGATAAGACTGGAGCAAACTAGTTTTATCCAGTGCTGGAGAGCTGGAGTCAGAATGACTCGGCACAAGGTACTGATTGGCTACTGACATGTATATATGTAGTTACTGTACAGTCTATTCAGTTCCCTCTTGATATGTGGATGCTTGGCAAAGCACTTTGCTTGTTGCTTGTGTATGCCAGCATCACCAAAACCTTGTAAATAAACTTGTAAATACTTTCTACACTTAACCGTGTGCACAGTAGACTTCTTTGGACTGGACTCTCTATTGCTAGATCGGTGCAGGCATTCAACACACCATCCTAACATTATCTGCAGTGGTAAAATTGCATAGATCCAACCAGTTATTATTCTACTTCCAGAATCACGGCACATAAGTTACTCAGATGTCATGAAGGAACTAGCACCTCACCAGGCATGGCCCTACGGACTGGTGTTACTTTCCATCCCTGACTTGCATGAGTGTAGTAGTTCATTTTTTAAACCTGCTAGACTTATGTTAATTGCTACCAGAGAGCTGTACCAGTCAACATGAATGTGCTTGGTCAGATCCCCCATTTGTTTGCATCCATATTCTTCATGGGAGGATTTATTTTAGAGTATCTGAATGTACCAAAGCTTTGTCTATGGTCCTTTCTGAATGCACAGCTCACTGTAGCTTACTCTGAAAAATCTGCAATATTCTGTTTTCTACACTTTATTTATTGTGTATTTGTGTATGCATTCTGCACTACAATTATGTTGTGGGGAAAAAAATTGTTCTGGGTCCCTGGGCTGGATGTGTACTGACAGGAGATAACCCCAAGGAGTAAGACAAAGACAAAAGCTTGCACTGTGTTCTTATTTTACTCAGCTAAATACCAAGATAACCAAATTGCTCAGAAGATATGTTAAAACAGTGTGCACATATTGATCAATAATAAAATCTCTTGGATGCCAAAACGGACGGCCCAAGGGGCAGCCAGAAAAGGCAACCCCTAGTCCTTCCAATTAACTCCTTTTATACCCTCTCATTGCCAAGCGTTTCCAAGGTGGGTGTCATGAAGAATGTCATACCAGTAACAATACTCAGACCCTTCCCACTAACAGCATCATAAACTATACCCAACAATGGGTAATAAGAACAGGCCAAGTGTCATTCAGATAACACCAGATGCAGGCCTGTCCTTGATCTATAAGAGTTTACACTTGGAGATGGTGCACTCTGTCTTGGGGAATATGAACAATGTGGAGGGTACAGTACAGCCAGTTACAGGGTGTTCCTGAGAAACAGGCAAAGCTGAACTGCAAGGCCTTCTGGGGCAGAACCAGAGTCTCTTCTTACTAGAATATAGATCTTAGCATCCTTAGAGAGTCTGCTGAGAAGAACAGAAAATCTCATGTCTCCATCTAAACCAAAATTCTGCCACAAATTAAAACCAGCATTTTGGTTAATTTTGGTTGGGATGTCATTTGTGACCTGTGTGGGGTGGTGGGTCACTGAGGAACTTCTCTGTCAGCATCCTGGGGAGAAAGCGGAGAGGAGACAGCTAAAGCACACACCCAGCCAGGAACTCATGGAGGGAGGGATGAGGGAGGGTGTTGGAATATGTAAGTATCCAGCATGTACAACAAATGTAAATAGATGAAACCAATCTGGATGACAGGTGTCAGTGTAAATGACAGTCAGTAGAACCAGACCAAACTGGTTACAGCATGTACAGAGCTGATGTCTTATCAGTATGACTCAGCAGAGATGTGATTGGTTTTCATATGTATATAAGTGTACATGTTCCTAGCATTGTGTGCTGATGGTAAAACTAATTGCTTGGCGAAGCACTTTGCTGGTGAAAACTCTGTTTGTGAATAAACTCACTTTATATAGTTGCACACTATACTTGAGTCTGTGTGGTGACTATAGCAGAACCCCAGTGGGGTGTTATTGGACTGGATGGTTCCAAACGGAAACCTGGGATGCAGTGGCGCCAACCGCGACAGGGTTATGGGCCCAGAGAGTGTTTGAGCGACACCTGGAGTACCTGGGCTACGTCCAGAGTGAGACCTGACTGCATTGTATCCAGTGCCCAGCCGAGGTTCCAGCTGGAGTCCAGGAGAGCACCTGTGAGCTGTTTGGTCTGTGTGCTGCGAAAGCCAGAGCTGTGAGCGAGGCGGCTGCTGTTCTTCTGGGAGGAGAGGAGTTCGTCCAGCTTGGAAGCGTTCCTGGCACCAGCGGAGGAGCAGACGGAGATAACAGCTCAGGGGAGTCATTGGAGCCGGAGAGTCTGGTGAGCTGCCGAGGCTTCCAGCATGGATCCAGCGACATCAGCCCAGTGGGTGGCAAAGCTCACTACTTCCAACTACAACATGTGGGAGCTAAAAATGAAACATTATCTCAAGAGAGAGGGTCTTTGGCTTTATGTAGAAAGCCCCCCTGACCCTGTGCCTGCAGGAGATGTGGAGAAGGTGGAAAAAGCTCTTGCAAGCATTGTTTTGTCTGTAGCCGATGACCAGCTGATACATGTGTCTCAAGCTTTGACCTCGAAAGAGGCATGGGACAGCTTGAAAAATGTTTACGTCCAGAGCACGGCAGGTACTTTAATATCCCTTTATCGGAGGCTTTACCGGAAGGTTCAAGCCAAGGGGGAGCCGATAAAGGAACATTTAAACATCTTAACTGACTACTTCCAGCAGCTGGAAAAGCGTGGTAAAATCATTTCAGCCAGCTGATAAACTCTCAATGCAATATGTTTCAGGCAGAATACTGGAGCATGAAGCTAGAATAAATACTCCAATTTGGCAACGTTCCCGGACAGCAAAGCCAGCTGTGCCCGAGAATAACGGTGCTGAGGGTTGTAAGGCCTTGAAAGTTAAAAGGTGTTATCTCTGTGGGTCAAAAACACACCTCAAACAAAACTGCCCGAAGCAGCAGCAGAAAAATGTGCGTGCTGACTGCAAGGTAAAATCTACCAATGTATCGATGGTTGTAACAGGTGAGGCACAAGGTGCCAATCAATGGTTAATCGATTCAGGGGCCAGGCAAATATATTGCAAGGATGAGAGTCTGTGAAAAGCACTGGAGTGAGTTGGAAGGAACGGTTGAGAAGCTTCAGCAGACTTATCCCGCCGCTATGATACTCGTGGGAGGGGACTTGAATGCTAGGATTGGTGCCTCTGATGCCCAATTGTTGTCCTTGGTGGGTGACCTGGACGACTTAGTTTTGCCCCCTCCTTGGTTTTCTCGTGTCTCCAAGGACCTGAAGGTCAATCTAGCTGGCAAATGGCTAGCTATGATGGCGTTAATGCAGAATCTGGTTTTCCTAAATGGTGTAGTTTTTCCGGATATACCAGGTGATTTTACGTGTTATACCCCAAAGGGTTCTAGTGTTATTGATTTTCTTTTAATATCTCAAGAATTTTTCCCCTTGGTGCAAGAGTTTGTCGTTGGAGACTACCTAGGGGGTGATCATCTTCCACTGTCTCTTTCTCTAAACATTCCCACTGGTCACTTAGGGGAGGCAGTTGTGATAAAGTCCAGCGGAGATGCTATACAGTGGATTAGATGTGCTCGGAGGAACCCACCAGTGGATGCTTTGCAGGTGGCTGAGATTCAAGATCGCCTGGACTCTGGTAATTTCCCTGAGTTTCCCTCTCTGATAAATCCCTCCCAGCTGCAATCTATACTTTACCTTGACCTTCTTAACTTTTTTGTGGATAGTTGTTCCTCAGTTAAGCGGGTTTCTGAGGACCAGCGGAGGATGCCAGAAAGTCATCCAAATCACTGGTTTGATGCCGAATGTAGGTTGGCCAAGAAGGCCATTCGAGTAAAATTGCGGCGTTTTAGACTTACTAGGAGACCTGAGGACTTGATTGGATTTTTTTCTCTCAAAAAAGTTTTTAAGGACCTAATTCGAGTGAAAAAGGAAGCCATGGCCACTCAAGACTGGGAATCTCTTGCTACCATCTTGGAGTCCAGGGATGTGAAGGCCTTTTGGAGGCTTGTTAGACCAGGACGTCAGGCTGACATCGTGACAACAATTTCCCCAGCCAGATGGAGGGTGCATTTTGCAGCTTTGTACCAATCCTCAGAATGCCCTGTCGATGAGAAGGAAATTGATGAGGTGTTGATCTCTGCTCCGGACTGGGAGCGGGTCTCTCCAGAGTCAGTACTTGAACGTTTTAATCAGATGAAGCGTGGCAAAGCGGTGGGCCCGGATTTTATACCTCTAGAACTATTTTTGGTGAATCCCGAATGGTGGGCTCATCGCTTGGCCCACCTGTTTTCGGATATCAACAAGTCAGCTAATATCCCCGATATTTGGAAGACAGCTACTGTGGTACCTATCCACAAAGGTGGGGATACCAACGACCCAGGGAATTATAGACCGATTAGCCTTATTGCTACCCCTGGGAAGATCTACTCTGCACTCCTTCAGGAGAGACTCCAGAAATGGCTTGATGAAGAGAGGTTCCTTTTTCCTGAACAGTGTGGCTTTCGACAGGGTGTCGCTACTACAGACCATTGTCTGACGCTTCTCCATCTTGCCAGCAAGTATTCCTTGCGTCCAAGAGGTTGTCTCTATGCGGCCTTCATGGATTTGAGGGCTGCCTTCGACTCCATCTCTCGTCGCAGATTGTGGGAGAAGTTATTGAACACCAATATTGACCGCAGACTACTGGGATTGATTATGGCTCTCTATTCTAAAACATCTGCCTCGGTTCGAGTGAATTCTTCAGGAGTCAGGACAGACTCCTTTCCAGTGCAGAAGGGAGTTAGACAGGGATGTTTGTTGGCCCCCTGCCTGTTTAACATCTATATTAATGATTTGGTGCCGTTTCTTAAAATGAGAGCCAGACATCCTCCGTATTTAGCTGGTCTTCCTATACCACTTTTACTTTATGCTGACGATGCTGTTTTGCTGGCAACATCTGAAGTTGGACTGAGGTCTACTGTCAATGCCTTTTTGGACTATTGCAAACAAGAAGAGCTTATCGTGAATTATGCAAAGTCCAAGGTTCTTCGCTTCTCTGTCAAGAGAAGAAGAGGTCCTCTGTATTTTAAAGTTGGGAATGGCCAACTAGAATGGGTTTCCTCCTTCCGATACCTAGGTATTGTTTTTAGTTACAATCTATCCTGGTCCGCTCATCTGACATACGTTAAGAAGTCATCCAGACTCGCCACGGCACTGGTTGAGAAATTCTTCCGTACAAAGGGGGCTAAGCGGATTCCCCCGGCCATCGAGGTGTACAATGCGAAGGTGGTCTCCCAAATTTTATACGGTGTAGAAATCTGGATTGCTGGCGTGGATGAGAAATTGGATTCCCAGCTAAACTCCTTCCTTAGGAGAATTACTGGAACGCCACGGTGTGTTGCTGGGACTGTCCTTCGTATGGAACTGGTTCAATCTTCGCTTGAAGCACGTGCTTGGAAGAGGGCATTCAAGTTGAGATTTAAGTTATCTGACCCAAGTCATCACCCCCAGGCCGGCTTTCTTCGTTCCATCTTAAAGGACACGACATCCAACCCTTGGTTGTCCCTTCTTGCTGGTAAACTCAGGACATTGGGAGTGCCGATGTCCTCACCTAACGAAGAGCTGATGCCCTCTCAGCTTGAGGAAACCTTGAAGAAACTTAAACAGTTGGATTGGGCCAGCACCGTGGCCAGGGCAAGACGCACCTGCTCTCCGTTGGCTTTGGGGTTGTCCCCTCCAGAGAGATTTCCTGACTTTTATTCAACGTTATCAATTCCATCTCACCGCCGCGCCTTTATGCTGGCCCGCTTAAATGTATTTCCAACAATGGTAACTCTGGGAAGATTTGGAGGCCTTTCTTACTCAGATCGCCTTTGTCTGTGCAATTCTGGTGAAATTGAAACCTTAGATCACCTGATATTTCGCTGTCCCCACTGGACTCAAGTTAGAGGCACTTATATCTCTCCTATTCTCACGAAGATGAATCTTCCCGCGCAACCTTGGGTGCTCTCAGTACTGTTATCTGACTCAAATGCCGATGGACTGATAACAGCTAACGTGGCGCGGTTCTTGGCTAAGGTGGCTGCTCTCAAGAAGCATTGAAAAGTCCAGCACTTCTGAAAACTTCGACACCGATTTTTAATCTTCGGATGATTTTAGTTAGTTGGCTCCGCCCCAAGTGTAGTTAGGTAATTTTTAATCTCTGGGCTCAGCCTGGGTTTTATGTGACTGTTATTATGTACCTTGACATATTTATGTCTATTTTATGTACCTATTTTACCCCCCTTTGGTATCCTCTTGGTCAAGACTTCGGTCATAAAGACCTGTAATAAATTGAATTGAAATAATGTGGCAGATATTTCCCTTGCTGGGGTGGCGGGGAATGTCAATCCACATGATAACTGCCTGCACCTACTCCACAGGAGAATGGGGCATGTAAGCTTCAGTAGCTTAAACAAAACTCTAGCTCTCACTGGAAAGGAAGGGATAAAAGAGTGTAAGAACTTCTTGGATTGTGATGTGTGCAAACAAGTAAAATCCAAGACTTTCCCAGTGGCTAAAGAGAGCAATAGAGTAACAACTGCACCATTGGATTTGGTTCATGCAGATGTAATGGGACCTTTCCCAAAGAGTGTTTCTGGTAACCAATTTGCTGTTTGTTTGACGGATGATTTCTCGAGATTTTGTTGGGTATTTGTGTTAAAGCACAAGTCAGAGGTGTTTAACACTGTCAAATACTGGTACAAGAAGGTCAAGAACCATGTGGGAGTACTGAAGGCACTTCAGACAGACATGGGGGGAGAATTTATGTCAAAACAGTTCAAGGAATGGCTGGAGAAAAATTGGGTGAAACATAGAATTAGCAACCCCCACGTGCCAGCAGAAAATGGCCTGGCTGAGAGCCATAACCGCATATTACAAACTGTGATGCATTCTATGCTGACTGACGCAGGGTTAGACATAAGGTATTGGGCTGAAGCAATCAAAGCAGCTTGCTATGTTGTAAATAGAGTGTGGTCTAGAGCTACAGAGAATATACCTTATGCTGTACTGTACAACAAGTCTCCTAAACTGGATCACTTAAGGGTGTTTGGCACAAATGCCTGCGTGAATATACCTTTAAGTCAGAGGAGAAAAGGAGGTAAACGTTCAAAGAAACTGTTATTTCTGGGGTATCAAACAGGTATGAAGGCATACAGATTTGCCAATGAAAACAGCAATCTGACCTTCAGCAGATCAGCAAACTTCTGTGAAAGCCAGAATTGGCACAGAGTTCATTCAAACCCCATGAGTGAACAAATAGCATTACCTTTGTCAAATGGTGACGGCTGTGAGGTTCAGCAACAAGGTACTGAGCAACCTAGTGTGTCTGGTGAAATAAAAAGTGAACAGGTTTCACCTAGGAGGTCTGCTAGGAGTACAAAAGGTGTGCCACCTCAACGCTATGGTTATGATGTAAATGTGGTCAACCATGTGTTTGCCAGGGAGCCTGCAAACTACCAGGAGGTGACTGAAATGCCAACTGATGAGAAAAAGCCATGGTTAAAGGCAATGAGGTCTGAATATGATTCACTATGCCAAAACGATGTATTTACTCTGACTGAGTTGCCAGAGGGGAAAAATGTATTGGATTGTAGATGGCTATACAAACTAAAGGTGTTGACAGGTGGGGAAACCCAATACAAAGCCAGAATGGTCGCCAGGGGCTTTGCCCAAGAGAAAGGGTCCAACTATGACGAGGTCTTCGCGCCTACAATTAAGTCAACCACATTAAACACAGCTTTGGTGAAAGCAGGGGTACAAAAAATGTGTGTACATCAATTTGACTTCACTACTGCCTATTTAAATGCAGACATAGATGAAGAGCTCTATATGAGGCAAATACCAGGTTTTGAGAGTGACAACAGGAAACTGGTACTAAAAATCAACAAGGCTCTATATGGTTTAAAGCAGAGTGGGAGACTCTGGAACAAATGCCTAACTGAGAAGCTAAGAAACCTAGGGTTTGAGCAGAGCATAGCTGACCCATGTTTGTTTAGCAAAGTTGTAGGAGATACCAAATGTTACCTTTTGATTTTTGTCGATGATTTGTTGTATATTTTTGACACAAATGAACAATTAGAGTGGTTTAAAGAAACAACACAAAAATACTTTAAAATCAAACATCTGGGTGAAATAGAGCGCTACCTGGGAATGGATGTCAGGAAAAACAAAGAAGGTTTCTATGAAATAAGCCAACAGGGAAAAATTGTGAAATTGTTGGATAAATACAAAATGACTGATGCTCAAAACAAAGGAAATGACAGTGCAGAGATGGCCTATTATGTGATCATTGCAATGCACCTAATTTTTATTTATTTATTTATTTATTAGACTTATATCCTGCCCTTCCACATGGGCTCAGGGCGGCTAACAAGAGGCAATTGCCATACATAACACTAAAACCAGATAAAACAATCAATTAATGTGTGTGCCAGGAGTGCGGCGACGGCAGTACTGATGGCGGCAGCAGAGATGATCTGAGGATGTGGCGATGATGGATGGAGGCGGAGCTGTGATGATGCGGCAACGCATAGGACGCAGTACGGCGGAGCCTGAGGGATGTTAGCCGAGCTGCAGTTGGAGCAGCCGCGCACCAGAGGAACACCAGCTGAAGCCTGCCGAGGATGCCGTCAGCCCATCCGAAGTGCTGGAAGTAACATCAGAAGCCCGCCCACCCGGAGAGAAAGCAACAGAACATAAGCCGCTGGGTGCCGGTAGGCAGCCCCTTCCAAAAAATGAATTGTGGCCCTAGATTAGGAATAATTGGTATATATACCCTCTGTAAACCGCTCTGAGACCCTTCGAGGTCAAGGGCGGTATAGAAATCGAAACTATAAATATAAATAAATAAATAAATTACATTTTACATTTAAAATTGGTGTTCACAACAATATATCATCCAAGACAGGGACTCCAGTACAATGTTTCAGAGGTTCTACTGTCTCTTCTTGATCGGTCTGCACTCTGTCCGTTCTCCATTCCCAAGGCCAGTTTGCATTACCAAAGATGGCAGCGTGGTGGTGGTACAGTGATGGTGGCGGCTCCTACTCAAAAGCCTGGCGGAAGAGCTCCGTCTTGCAGGCCCTGCAGAACTGCATAAGTTCCCACAGGGCCCTGATCTCCTCCGGGAGCTCGTTCCACCAGATAGGAGCCACCACCAAAAAAGGCCTGTCCCTAGTTGCAGCATATTTGACATCTCTAGGGGCTGGGACAACCAAAAGATATTTTGCCCCCGACTGTAGTGCCCTTGGGGGAACATATGGGGAAAGGCGGTCCCTTAGGTAAGCTGGACCCTGGCCATATAGGGCTTTATAGGAAAGAACCAGCACTTTGAAGTGGACCTGGTACGCTATTGGCAGCCAGTGCAGCGCCTTCAGGACAGGCTGGATGTGATCTCGCCTAGAGAGACCCATCAACAGCCTGGCTGCTGCATTCTGCATCAGCTGCAGCTTCCGGATCTGTGACAAAGGCAGCCCCATGTAGAGCATTGCAGTAGTCTAACCTCGAGGTGACCATCGCGTGGATCACTGTGGCCAAGTCATCACGGTCAAGGTAGGAAGCCAACTGCCATGCCAGCCGCAGATGGTAAAAGGCTAACTTGACAGTGGCTGCTACCTGGGCCTCCATTGTTAGAGGAGTCCAGGAGCACCCCCAAACTCCTAACCCTCGGCACCGGCACCAAAGGCATCCCGTCAAAGTCCGGGAGAGGGAGCCCCAGCCCTGAACCGACCCAACTTAAGCCCAGGACCTCTGTCTTTGCCGGGTTTAGCTTCAGCCGACTCAGCCTGAGCCAACCAGCCACAGCTTGCAATGCCCGATGAAGGTCATCCAGGTCGGAATCTGACCAGCTGCCCAACATTAGATAGAGCTGGGTGTCATCCACATATTGATGGCACACCAGCCCATAACTCTGAGCTGAGTGGACTAAAGCACTCTAAACCCAGTACCGAAGATTCGCAAGGGGCCTCGAGTTTACTCACTGTCTCAATCATGGTGGGGAGAACGCGGCGGAGTGTCAGGACTTTATCTACAAAGTAGCTCGCAAAAGCCTCACATCCAATATCTAATTCCCTATGATTTTGCCTGCCCTGTGGCAGGTCTGTCAAAGACCGAATCGTACTAAATAATTGGGCCGGGCGGGAGCTCGCAGATGCAATCTCAGCTGCAAAGAAATCCTTCTTAGCAGCTTTGGCTGCCATCTCATAGGATCTCATAAACGCCCTATAGGATGCTCTTGACACCTCGTCGCAAGCGCGACACCACCATCTCTCTAGTCGTCTCAGTTCTCACTTCATCAGCCACAGCTCCTGGGTATACCAAGGAGCCCACCTCAAACGAGTCCAGAGAGGACACCTGGGAGTGATCTCGTCGATGGCTGCGGATAGCCCGACTTGCCAGTCCTCCACCAGCTCATCCAACGAGCCACCAGGAGGCCTCGGATCCCACAGAGCCCTCTGAAACCGCAACGGGTCCATCTGGCTTTACTGGTGAGCATAAATCTGCTCACCATCTACAACAGGTCGGGGTGGAACATTCAGACGGGCCTTCAGGGCCAGGTGGTCAGACCATGGCACTGCCTCAGCAGAAATCCGATCCACCACCACCCCCGCTGCAAAGATCAAATCGAGCATGTGACCGGCCCGATGTGTGGGGGCCGATACAAACTGTGAGAGGCCCAGCGCCGCCATGGATAACACCAGGACCGTAGCCTAGCTGGAGGTCGCGTCCTCGGCATGGACGTTGAAATCACCCAGGACAATCAGTCTAGGGTGATCCAACACCCAGCCTGATATGACCTCCAGCAGGGACGGCAGGCTACTGGCTGGTGCATTAGGCGGTCGGTACACCAGCCAGATCGCCACACTCTCCGGAGCCTCCAACATCACGCCGACAAACTCTAAGCCCGCGATCTCCACGGTCGGGAGCGCCATGAAGGAGTAAACCTCCCGAATGAAAATAGCCACTTCTCCCCCCACCTCCTAGTCCATGATTGGTGAAGGACCGAATAACCCGGGGGGCAAGCTGGGTGAGAGCTACTGTCTCACCCTCCCTCACCCAGGTCTCAGTCACACACGCCAGGTCTGCCTGATGTTCCAACACAAAATCCCGAAGGGTTGTGGTTTTGTTGTTAATGGACCTGGTGTTGCACACCACCAATGACGGAGGGGGGATATCAATCCTGGCCCCACTGCCAGCCACCCTTGGGATGAGCCGTAGGCTGCAAGGATGCTGAGTCATTCACAGTCTCTGTGTCCTTCCCTTAATATCGTGCCTCGGCCCACCGCTAAACTTCCCCCTCCCCAAGAACACTGGAATTTGCTGCTCCGACATAGTTAAGTCCCCTGGCCATCTTCGTTGTACTTCAGACCACCAGGTCAAAAAGAAAACAGGATGGTCTACACACCACTCCTGAAATCAAGAGGCTAAAACTAGCAATGCCCTGCTGCTAAAAACTAGAATGCTGCTAAACCAATATTTCTAACCAACCGGTCAACTAGGAAATAACAATACAAAATTACACCACCTAATACAATTAAATAACCCTATTCCCAGTACTCCCAGTCAGACAACACATCCACCCAGCATTCATTCACTAACAGCCAGACATCATCCACACACAACATAACACTCATTCACCCCTATTGCTAGGCAGTGCAAGATCTTAAGCAACCACCCTGCCGATGATTGACAATCTCATTTTGATTGATTTTATCTCATTTTGTTAGATTTTAGCAATGATTGCTTTCCACCAATATAACAGAACCCAAAAGGAACTATAACCAGAGAGAGCTGTGACTCAGTAGCAGAACAAGTTCTGGGAAGGGTATTTTTCTGAGAAGGCACTGGAAAGTTGTTGATAGTTAAAGCAAGATGGATTGAAATTGTGACTTCGTATAAGGAAGCTTCAGCTAAAAAAGTGCTGAAATTCTCCAAGGATTTACAACCTGGGTTTGAAGACCATTAATACATAATGAATGTGGGAACTCTTTTGGTTGTTCAATTGTATAGTTTGAGTTACCCACAGCTTTCCTTGAAGATTTTAGAAATACCTAATATTTTCACTTTACTGGTCAAGAAACTGGTGTGTCATCTATGAATCTGTTCTGCAATCAGTAGTGCTTCTCTTTGGTGAAACAAACCTTTTGTTTGTCAGAGGAAGCTCTTTAGAGAAGACTGTTGTGTAAACAGAAGGCTTCTTCTTCGGCCTTTAGTAGAATGGATCCACTGAATCCAACCCAATAGACCTACTTAAAAGAAAAGAACAGGGAATCAGAGTATGTTTTTAAAGGAGAAAGTTCAACAATATTCTATTGGACTTACTTCTGAGTAAACATATCTAAGATTATATTGGAAATGTATTATTATTGTCAATGCATGCAAATTATACTATCCAGGGATGCTTAGAAACATCTGGATGTGGGTTGGCAAGTGCAGAATCATTGATTCTTCACTTTACAATGGTGGCAGCAAACCCTTTTCGTTTAACAAGCATTTGGTACTATGCTGTGATCTTTTAAAATATGAAAAATATGACAGCCAGTAAATTAATTACTAACACTTTTAACACCCACCTGTCCCTTCTTGGTCTTTAGCATATGATGTTTTCCCAAGGAGAAAGAAAAATAGATTTGTTACCATGGCAGCATCTCTCTCTCTCCCCCCCTTCTATCCCTCCAGCCTTCCAACATAAGTTACGTTTCTTATGTATGTTTAGAAAAAAATGAAAGGTGGTTGTCTCATTATGAGGACAAGCACCTGACCATTCCATCTAAACAGATTTTTTTTTGCTATTTTTGAATGCACTGTTTCTCTTTGAAAGTTTCAAGGTCAGCCTATTTGCAATCTTGAAGGCACAACATTGAGTCATGTTCTGTAAGGTCATTTCTTTCAACATTCTAGAATGTCTTCTGCCCAGAAGAATTCAAGCTATATAAAACACTAAGGTACCCAGTGCCCTGGCCTGTTTCAAAGTGTATTCTTTGGTCATGTGGCAATTATTTCCATATATAGAACTTTTGTGTTTCAAACTGGGCCTAGATTCATAGAAACATAATGATGGTGGAAGGATTCCTTCCACCTACCTCTTTCAGCAGCAGGATTTCTCGACAAAAAATGATACTGCTGTATGATGCTGCCAATGCTGTAATTTAGAAAACAGAAAACTCCCCAGCATGCCTGGAGAATTTGTCTCACTGAGCAATTTTGAGACACTTGTCCAAATGCAGCTTAAATATCTATTACATTAATTTGAAAACATAGTTTCATGTACTCTGTCAGAACAGCTCTGTGAGAACTGTGGCTGACTGAAGGTCACCCAGCAGCTGCATGTTTCTCCTAGATTAGAGTCCGTGCACTTAACCCCTACACCAAACTGGCTCAATTCTATGTTCATATGTAAAGAAAAGGTATTCTATTCAGTGGCTTGGGTAGAGCCCTTTGGCCACTTCATTTGCTCACTATGATTTCCCTCTCATTTAAGATTTAAATGCCAAAGCCTCCCTTATTCATCTTGTTAGCCAAACTGCTTTATCTACAACAGCTGGCAAACTAAATTTAAATTCGGGTTCCCGCCTTTGTATACTGAAGTCCAATCCACCCCAAGGTTTTTACCAGACAAGACTGGTGTGTTCCAAAACAATTTGTCTTTTACTTAAGAATATATAAAATCACATACACACAAAATCAAATTCACACATACAATCGATTGAAATACAGAATTACAATAGTCACTATAGAAATCACAGGTAGGGCGACGGGTAGCAATACTTCTCTGTCCTGAAGCTTGTCCATCTCAATGAAGAATAGAGGGGTCAGAAAATATACTAGGGAGATTTGACACACAGCTAGAAACCAGCCAGCATGTGTGGACCTCGTGGATGCAGACCAAGAGATCAAGTAGGAACAAAGGATTTTTGGATAGGAAGCTGGGCTTGAGAGGGGTTTCAAGCAGACAAGGGGTGTAGGTGAGGGTAGGCGGCTAGCAAAAGCTAAGCAGCTGGACCTCACCTTTTATAGGTGAATCTTCGGGTGGGTGGCAACCATGCCAGTCTGTAAACCCACCTACCTGTAAGTCCATCCCATCCCTACAGCTATTGGATGCATGTAGTGAGGGGCAGTTACCTAGGGGTTTGGCCAATATTGAAACTCTAGACTCTAACTCAAGAGATGGCATCTGGTGAGGTGTGAAAGCTTGGTGTGAGGTGTGAAAGCACTGATTTTCAGTGCAAAAGGCTCACTCCTTTACCAGCTCAATGGTGCAACATCTATATATGATGGGATTCCCAAGAGAGTGAAAGAGACTGTTTTTCTGTCCATGAGCAAACGTAGCATGCCAGAGTACTCTGGGGAAGAAGGGATCCATTACATGGGCTTCCTGGGCTTTGCTTTCATACTGCTGCAGGCATTCCAAGTGGGGTGCTGGGAAATGAACTAAGTTATGGTTTTATATCTGCGACACACAAGCAACACAAGGACTGTGCACACACTTCTATACCATGAGCCTAGAGAAAGCTGTTTGCATCACCTACTGTGAGAGACTTCACATAGGGAACCCTTGCCTGCATTTTATGTTAATGTAGCTTGCATAGATTCAGCTCAGAGCATCATGGGTAGAAGAAGCACATGTTAGCCTTTGTGAGCAGAGAACAACGACTAAGAGAAGAATTCCCCCATTACTGCAAAGACGAGATATCACATAGGACACAGACCTGATCTGCATCTGTATTGCAAGTTTTCTGTTTATGCCTGGGAAAGGCAAGATTCATCTGTACTTCAAAGAGGATGCAGGAAGCCGACATTTCACACCTGGCCAGATGGCAATTCCATGAGATAGAGTGTGGTATTTCAAATATTGACCCAACCCATAGAATACCTGCCCTTTCCACATGCACCAATAGGAAAGAACTATGGGATGGACTTGTAAGTAGGTGGGATTATAGACTGGCAAGATGCCACCCACCTGGAGATTCAACTATAAAAGTAGAGACCCAAACCCTAGGTCTTTGCTAGCCACCTCCCTTCTCCACGACCTCTATCTTCTTTTCTACCCCTAAGGTCCAGCTTTCTAGCCAACAATCCTTTGTCTACTTTAAGATCTCTTGGACTGCAGCCAAAGAGGTCCATGCTTGCTTAGCTGGTTCTAGCAGGTGTGATTTAGTTTAAACCCCTAGGTATTACTTTCTACCCCATTCCCATTGCAACAGACAAGACTTCTGGACACAGGTGCATATAAATCGAAATAGCTACCTTCCTACCTCCAAGTAAATAAGAAACTATCTTAATATTCTTTCTGTAATTCTAAAGGAACCTTGAGTGTATGTGAAACAAGAGACTGATTATTTTGTATGTGTGACTTTGATATTGCTTAGTAAAAAGATTATTTGTTTTGGAAAAACACCCATGTGATTTCAATTACTGGGACTCTGGGTTTGGACACGGCCCTGGTATAGCTGGTCAGGACTCACATTAAAATATAGTTGGCCTCAGCTGTAGATAAAGCTGTTGGCGTAACAGGGGAAAGGGGGCGGGAACAGCTCTGTTCAACATGATGGGAGCCCTTTTGCATCTGGGTTCTGTACCCTTACCTAGGAAAGATTGATCCAAAATTCTTTTCAGAAAAAAGAACTATTTAGGTAGGTAGCTTAATTACAGACTTCCTTTCCACTAAAAAAATTCCCAAGGTGGTTTACAGCACAATAAAATACTATTAAAATCAGGTGAAATAATATTTGTCAAAAATCAGTTTAGATAACTCATCCCTTGTCATGCCTGTTCATCGTGACCCAATTCTGAGGCCTTTCAGAAAAGGTTCTACATCTGGAAGGTCTTTATAACAGTAGTTCTTCTCACTCCTGAGGGATGGAGTTCCAAACTTCAGAGACAACAATGAAAAAGCAGTTCCCTGGATTCCCACCAACCAAACCTCTGCTAAGGTTGGTTCCTGGATGAAGCCTCCTTGGGCCAACCAGGAAACCCCCCCCCAATATAGAATAATGACAAAAAATGGTATTAGTCAATGAAAACTATCAATAAAAGAATATGCTGAACAGGGAAATTACAGTAAGACCTTATAGCTATTCTCTCCCCTCTGAAAAATTAGGTTTTATAAAAGAAAGGCTACAGCTTACACAACCTTAACACTGCTAACTGCAAGTGTCTAATAGCAATTTTACAGCCTACTTTTTTGCCTTGCCTGTGGGAACACAGTTAAAATGATTGGGTTTTCACATTATAAAATGGCTTAACCTTGAATTGTGCTGATGTAAAAGCACTCATTCTTCATTATACAAATTTAAAATAATGGTCTGAAAATAGAAGCATGTGCCTTGCATGTTCTGTTTAATCTTCTCCTGGATTGATCCAGCATCCACTTCACCTTCTCAGTTTAATGTACTAAATGAGCATTTAAAAAGTTGTAGGCTGTCCATAATACACACTATGTGTTCAAACAACATTCAGAACTTACATTTATTTTTATATTGTTCTGAGTCAAACCACCCAAGAGCAAGTGATATTATTTCTAACACGATTTGAGTGGTTTTGGACCCAAATGGGAGACAAGCAATGCAGTGAACACAGGACTTGCATGCGCATACACTTTCTATACATTTGGAATAATGCTTGGAGCAGGGCTATTTTTGGGGCGGAACACACCGGAACAGTGTTCCGGCTGGCTCCCAAGTAGGCCACACCCACACCCACAGCCAAAACCTCTGCAGACTACAGAGCCAGTGACCTTTTTAACCTAGCAGGGTTCACCACCACCCCCCGCGCGCGCTTGATTTACAGGCTATCTTTGCTTCAGCTCTTGGAAAAAATCAAATCCTCTCTGGAAAAATAATTCTTCCTTCTTCACTAGTGACACTAAACAGGTGGATTTACGGAGATGCCCTGGAAGCAGAAGTTGTTTTTTAGAGTAAAATAGTAGCTCCGTAGCCTCCGTCTACTGGTGACGTGACATTTGCCTTGGTACTTTGGCTGGGGGAGATTCGAGGTGAGGAGCTGCTTGTGAGGGCAGCTTTGAGGGTCGAGACTAACTGTTGCGTGGCAAAGCAGAGCCGGGCTGCTTCTTCAGAGGTGAAACTCTTCAGTTCCCGGTGAGTTCCTGGGGGGGGTCTCTCCAGCTGGCCCTTTAAATCTTGAAGAGGGAGGAAGCAGGGTGGCTGCGCTTGCCCGCACCCCCCCACCTCTTCCCAACAGCATTCAAAGAGATGTTGTTGGGAAGAGGCGCCTCTGTCAGCTCAGGGCTCTGTTGGCTCAGGGCTTGCAGGGCACACACGAGCGGCACCTGCTCTTTTAAAGCAGGGGCCGCTGTGCCTGTCCTACAAGCAGTGACATCGCAACTTGCAGGACAAGCATGAACAGTTCCTGCTTCAAAAGAGTGGGAGCTGCTCATGCTTGCCTTGTAAGCCGCGATCTTGTGGTTTGCAGGACAGGTGTGAACGGCGCCCGCTTTTTTGAAGTGGGAGCCACTTGTGCTTGCTCTGCAAGCAGTGATCTCTTGGCTCCCAGAGTGCACCCACTCTTTTAAAGCAGGAGCCGCGGTGCCTGACTTACAAGCAGCGACATTGCAACTTGCAGGGCAAGTGTGAGCAGTTCCTGCTTCAGAAGAGCAGGAGCCGCTTGCGCTTGCCTTGCAAGCTGCAATCTCATGGCTTGCAGGGCAGGCTCGAGCAGTTCCTGCTTCAAAAGAGTGGGAGCCATTCACGCTTGCCTTGCCAGCTACGAGCAGTTCCTTGCTTTGCAAGCCGCAAGCAGTTCCTGCTTCAAAAGAGCGGTAGCCGTTCATGCTTGCCTTGCAAGCCACAATCTCATGGCTTGCAGGGCAGGCGTGAGCAGTTCATGCTTCAAAAGAGTGGGAGCCACTCGTGATTGCCTTGCAAGCTGCGATCTCGTGGCTTGCAGAGCAGGCACGAGCAGTTCCTGCTTCAAAAGAGCGGGAGCCACTCGTGCTTGCCTTGCAAGCTACGATCTTGTGGCTTGCAGAGCAGGCACGAGCAGTTCCTCCTTCAAAAGAGCAGGAGCCACTCACGCTTGCCTTGAAAGCCACCTCCTCCTCCTCAGCTCCCTCTGCCACCACTACGAGGACATAGCGGGGAGGCCACAGATGGTGGCAATGGTGGAGGACAGCAGCTGGGAACAAGGCGGAGAGGGTGAGTGAGGGAGCGTGGGTGGTTCGGTGGCAGCTGTTCTTGGTGCAAGCCACCGAGCATGGCTTTGCTCCGGCCCTGGCACCTGTTCATCTCGTGTGTGCATTGCATTGCTTTCTTGTGGGATGGGAAGCTTGTCGTGTGTGTGACCTTCCTTTTCACGATCCAATGGGCTGGTGCTCACTGCACATTCCCCGCCTCCCCACATTCCTTCTGGCATGGCAAGTTCTGCTGCTTCAACTGCCCCTGTGCACACCACTTGCATTTTTTTTTGCAGCAGCAGTGTTTTGTTTGGGCTATCGGCTTTTATGCAGTGGTGTCTTTTTCAGCCATTTCTCTTCTAAACTCACATATGGGGCCAATCCTTGTCTGTCAGTCTTATTTATTTAGATTTTTATACCCTATTTTTCTGCTCTGCAGAGACCCAGAATAGCTTACCACAGTACTCTCCTTTTGCCCATTTTGGCCTCTCAACAACCACCCTGTGAGGTATGTCAGGTTGAGTCGGAGAGTGACAAGCCCAAGGTCACCTAGTGGACTTACATGGCAGAATGGGGATTCAGACATCAGTCCAAGATGCACTAGTTCTGTTTTCTTTGGTTACATTTAGGCAAAACAGCAACAGCAACAAAACTAAACAAAACCTCCTATTCCTTGAGGCACCCCTGGCAGATTGAGGCTGCTACTATATATAGAAAACACAATCTATATTCTCCATATGTGTAGCATTAAGGGAAGTGAATGGATGGTGCTGATGTACAAAACGATAAGTGTCCCCTTTCTTGGAATTTTATTTTATTTTTTGTTCTTTTTGTTGAAGGTGGAGGCTGTCAAGTTTAGGGCTGCTTCACACAATACAGAGTTTCTAAGCAGAAGGTCCTTCTTGTATTGGACTTCAGGTGATGGGGGCTGATGCTGTGGCTCAGCAATGGAGCATCTCTGTTACATGTAGAAAGCGCCAGGTTCAGTCCCTGGCATCTTCAGCTGAAAGGATGAGGCAGTGGTTGCTATGAAAGACTTGTGCCTGAGACCTTGGAGAGCAGCTGGCAGTCCAAATAGAAAAGACTGACCTTGATAAGCCAGTGGTTTGTCCCAGGGTAAGCCAGCTTCGTGTGTTCATGAAAGCTGTATGAAGATCTTAAGAAGGAACAAAAGTATAGGGTCCTGCATATTGGGGAGGGGGGATGTGCACTAAAAGATCCCCTTGCATGATTGTTCTTTCTCCCCCTTGGAATGACATTTACTTGAAACAGCGGGCAGCACCTACTTCCCATCTCGCCTCACCTCTTTCCTTCTCTCTCTCTCTCTCTCTCTCTTTACC